>NC_060285.1:12351447-12607594 GCF_021613505.1 Equus quagga
CCCCCCCCCCCCCCCCCCGCCCCCGCCCAGGACCTGGTGCCATGCCAACACCCAGAAAATGCTCAGTGAACATGGGGTTCCGCTCCCCTGCTCACCCGGCCGCAGCCCACCCCCTACTCTCCACCCTTCTGGTAAATAAAGGCTGTCCTTAGAGCCCCTCCAAAGTGAGACGGTTTATCCTGAGCCCCAGAGAGGCTGCACAGCCGGCCTGAGTGGACAGCGTGGGAGGGAAGCCACATCCCCCACGGCCAGCTGACAGGGTCAGAGGGGAAACTGCGCTTCCTGCTGGGCCCCTGGGGAGCCTCCTCTCTCAGAGAGGCCAGCTGGGTCTCTGTGCCTGAGCTCCAGGGGCCAGAGGGCAGGCCAAGGGCGGGGAGCACAAGCAGGAGAGAGGAGAAGGGGGACGGGGGAAGAGAAAGGACAGGGTGAAGGAGAAGGGAGGCAGAGGGAGCTGGAACAGAGAGACAAAGAGGAGAGAACCAGAGTAACAGCAGGCAACAGAGGAACAGAGGCTCCGATGCACAGAGGAAGAGGCAGGAGAAGAGACAGGGAAACGGGAGGGGAAGCAAGCTGGGCACGCAGAGACGAGATAGTGAGAGTGCCAGAAAAAAAGAGGGACAAAGAGAAAGAGACAGGCAGACACCTCGAGAGAACAGAGAATGGGCAGGTGAGGCCCAGAGAAGACCCCCGAGCTTCTGGACCTCTCAGGTTTTCTGTTGGGTTTTCTGTGTGTCTGTGCCATGGGACTCCTGCTGGCCTGGGGTCAGCACTGCATCGGGCCTCCCGTTACGCATTGCTGTCACAGCCACTGATGACCTGGCTGTTATCAGCCTGGCCACTCGGGCCTGGAGGAAGCTGTCTGGGCTCAGGGCGCGAGTGGTCAGCTCCCCCAAGCCATGGGGACGGGTCCCTCTGGGGTCTTAACTTGTGACAGACTCTTGGAAGAGCCCCCCTGCCCACCCTCCTTCAGGCACATCCAGAAATTCTTAAAGCCCCTGCCTGTGGGACAGGGAAGTTTCTCCAGAGCACGTGGAAGACTTTAAATAAACCATTGAGGCTTTCTAGCAGAAAGAATCTGGGCTTTGGCAGGAGGCCACCCTCAGTTCAAATCCACACTCTGCTATCTACTTGCTGGGTGATCTTAGACAAATGTCCTCCCTCTCTGAGCTTTGTATCTCCCAAGTGTGACTGAGCTCCCTGAAATAGCTGTTGTTCTCATCCTTGTGCTCACCTGGAAGGAACTCCCAGGGGTCTGATGCATTCTTCTATGCGCAAAAACAGCTCCGCTTGTCCTTAGTGAGTAATGAGATTTTACTGAAGGTTTCACGGGGTGATGAAAGGGTTACATTGCTCAGAATGCGGGAAAATTGAACGGAAGTCCCATTAGCCCTCTTGATTCTCTGACTCTCTTTCGCCAACCTTTCACCAGGCAGCCACTCTAGTCATGTCCCCCCCCCACCCCCCCCCCCCCCCCGACTCCTGGTCTGACATTTTTTATCTCATTGCTTTTCCTTCTCTTATGCAAAACAATTTAGGTCTCTCACTTCTTGGAATCTTTCAGCTTTCTTACCCCAGGAAGGAGTTGAACATCATTTCTAAGAACGAAAGCTCCAGAGCCAGGCAAACTGGGTTCACATTTCAGCTCTGCTTCTGATTAGCAGGGTGGCCTCAAGTAAGAGGCCTCCCCTCCACCTGCCGCAATTTCTTTCTCTGTAAAATGGGTTGATGATAACAATGCCTACTGGAAAGAGAGGTGGCGAGGACTAAATGAGTTAATATGTATAAAGCATTTAACGACAGCGCCTGGCACAGGATAAACACCAAATAGATGTTAGCCATTATTCCTATCTCCTAAGTTGACAAGGGACCTTCCTTAAGATCTGCCTCTTTCGATGGCAGTGAGGAGCTGTAAGGAACAATTTTCCCCACCACAAACAATTTTTCCCGTCCCACGTTAAAGATGCAGACTGAATCGATGACTCCCGTGGTGTGTGGCTGCCTGACATTTTTTGGAGCCCCTTCGTACATTTGGAAAAATTCCCACATTATGATTCTCACCTCCTTTTTCTAGTCTCTTCTGGAGCTGGGAAGCAGGCGGGAGACTCAGGCTCTGCCAATTAGAAGTGACAACATCCAGGAGCCTTGGGTTGCAGACATGGGGTGGGAAATACTGAATCCATTTTCTAGCAAGAGCGATGGATGGTGGAGTGAGGTGCCCAGCACCTGGGGTCAGCGGTGACAACCTTAAGGGGATCATCTTCCCTGGACCTGGCCCATAATGTGCTTTGGGGTCGTTTCTTGCTGTGCAGCCTCCACGCCTGACTCTCGGTTTCCCTTCCTGGTTCTGTAATCTTAACAGCATTTAGTCCAGGGAGGGGTTCTCAAAGTGTGGTCCCAGGACCTGCACTTAGAAACTTGTTGGTAATCCTGGGAACTTGTTAGAAATACAAATTCTTGGACCCACCTTAGACCTCAGGATCAGAAATGGTGGGGGTGGGGCCCAGCTATCTGTGTTTAACGGGCTCCAGGGGATTCCCATGCTGGCTCAAGCTCAAGAACCACTGTTCTAGAAAATTCCCTCTCCAGTTTCAGGATAGCACAGATTCCACTGTTTGCACCCAGGTCCCCTAACTTAACTGCTGCCTCTTAAGCTCTCGGAATTACTAAGACAGCCCATCAGAAAGTTCCTGACACTCTAGTGCCCAAGGCGGGGTCATGAATTTCCTTTCTTTCAGCCACCTCTTTATAACATTGCGTTTTGATTTAAAAGGTATTTTTTGGTTTGGTTGGTTTTGGTACATACTAGGTGACTGGCATGGGAGAAAAGTTTTTTAAAAAGTGCTTCAGATCTCATCGGAGTATCACAAGAGGAGAGGATAAAAGCAGAGGTGAGTGAGGAGAGCGCTGTAGTGGGGAGAAGCCGCTGGGGAGTTCGTGGCAGGCTTCCTTGAGGAGGGAGGTTGTTGAGATGTGTCTGTAGAGATGAGTCTGTCAATTAGGACTTTCTCCTTTGCAAGTGACAAAACCTGACTCAACCAGCTTAAAGAAACAATGGAATTTATTGATTCGCATCCATGCAATGTTTAGGAGTAGATCTCTAGGTTCAGGTATGACTGGATCCAGGTGCTCAAGTGAGTAATGTCATGAAGACTTTGTCTCCGTCCATATCTAACTCTGTTTTCCTCCTATTGACCCCACGCTGGAGTGGATCTCCCTGCACAGTGGCACAAACAGCCCCCAAAGCTATGGAATTATAGTCCATCAGTTTAGCAAATTCAGAAAAAGTCCAGCGTTAACTCTGAATGCACCAATGTGGGCCACATGCTCATCCTTGAATCTATCACCAATGGCCAGGTGAATGGAGAATTCTGATTGGCTGAATCTAGGGTCACGTGTCCACCCCTGGAGCCAGAGGATGGAGTCAGCCCCACAGGAATGACATGGACCAACAGTGGGAGTGGAGTGGTTCCCCACATGGAAACTGGGTTGTGTCAGCAGAGGAAGAAGAATGAGATGCCGGGAAGGCAAAAAGCAACAGGAGCCTGCGCGATCCAAGAAGACTGCCCGGGGGTAAATGGGGACGGGGCATTTCAGGAGGAAGCAGGGACGCATTGGTTATCTACTGCCACGTAACAAATTACCACAAGCTCAGTGGCTTCAAACAGCACACATTTGTGATCTCACAGTTTCTGTGGGTCAGGAATATGGGCACAGCTCGGTTGGGCCCTCTTTTCAGGGTCTCCCAAGGTGACAAGGTGCCAGCCGGGGCTGCCGTCTCATCTGAAGCTTGACTGGGGAAGGATCTGCTTCTAAGCTCCCGCAGCGGTTTGCAGAACTCTGTTCGTTGCTGTCGTCAGACCGAGAGCCTCAGTTTCTTGCTGGTGGTCAGCAGGCAGTCTCCCTCAGTTCCTTGCCGTGTGGGCCCCCCAACGTGGCTGCCTGCTTCATCATAGCCACGGGGGAGACACAGCCTCCTCGCGGGACGAGTGTCACCGCTCAGGGAGAGGAGTCACAGTCACATGATCTCGCACATCCCTTCATCTTTGCCACATCTGGTTGGCTGGAAACAAATCGTGGCCCCACTCACGCTCAAGGGGAGGGATTACACAAGAGTGTGAACACCAGGAGGCACACCATGGGGCCGCCCTGGACTTCAGCCACCACACGCAGCCTGAGCAGTGACCTGGCGTTGAGATTCAAGTCAGATGGGCAGAGGATCCTCAGGGGACATACACGGGCCTGGAAAAGAGGCTGCTCCCCTCTTAGGCCATGAACTCTCAGGGTAAGAAATCTTGCCTTGTTATTCGTGATTTTCCTCACTGCCCTGGCACATAGTGGGCCCTTAGCAATCCTTGGTTGGATTGAATTGTTGAACTAGATGGCGTACCCAAACTCTCATTCATTAATTCAGCAGGCATTTGCTGAGCCCCTGCCAGGCCTCAGGCCCCGTGCCAGGCGCTGGGGCATGATATGGAATAAGGACAGGGATCTGCCCTCAAGAACTCACTGGAGTGATAGCTCTCGGCTGAACCGTCCAACTGTTCACGGTTTGTTGCTCAGGAAGCCCTTCTGCATATCCTGTCCCGTGACCCTGGTGTGTGGATGCCACTGAAGAATTGAAGTTCAGAAGGATGAGGACTCTCACGCGAGGCCGCTCTACAAGTTGGCAGCTGGCCTCCCATCCCGGGGCTCTCTCCTAGGACTGCCCTGCGTGGCATGCCTCGGGCCCTAACCCCAGGACACGGCCTGGGCCTCCTTCTGTTGTCTGGCTCAGGGTTTGGGAGGAACCCTGAGGTGGCCCCCGAGGCGGATGGGGTGTCCTCCTCGGAGAAGTCGCTTGGGGCCGTGGGAGCTGGGGAAGGGCCTGACGTGTGTCCTCTGCTTCCACCCCAGGCCCGATAAGAAAGTGACCACGGTCCTTTTTTGGATCACTTTCTTGGTCAAAAGAGGAACATGGTCTTGAGTGAAAAGGGAAGATATGGAGAGAACGGCCACTGAGTGACTTGGTCAGCATGGAGGGTGGGGGACGGCCAAGGAGGACAGGGACAGCCAATCATCATCTCAGGGCCCCGCCTCCTGACGTCTTGGTTCAAGAGGTTCCCTCTTCAGCCGTGCCTCTATTTACTCCCTTTCTATTGCTCAAGGCTGGTGTGCAGGCCCAGCCTCGGGGAAGTTCCCCGCTGGGCAAGAGCTGTTGTTTGTTTCACACTGGGGAGTCTAATGTGGTTGGAAGCGGGAGCAGATCCTGAGATAAGGATTGGAATACAAGTCGTTTATTTGGATTGTGTTCCCAGGCAAGTTGGGTAAGGGAGAAAGCGAGTGAGACAGGGAGGTGGGGGAACCGATAAAGCACGTGCCAGCGAGCCGGCTTCCACTGCAGGCAACAGGGGACGTCAGTAGCCAATACGCACCTCCTGGTCATCGCGCCCCAGGGGCAAGGGCGCTGGGGCATTCACTGCTAGCACTCCCAGCCTTCCCCTGGGCTCAGCGGAGCCTCCAGCAAAGTGTGACAGGTGCCGGCAGAAGTCCATTAGGGTTCACAGTATTGGGGTGCTAACACTGTCCGTGTACTGGTAGAATTTTTTGTAACAAAGGTTTTCACTGTTAAACAAAACTTTGAAAACCTATGATATAAGCCGAAACCCTCGCTTCACAGATGAGCTGGCAGAGTCAGAGATAGCAATGGATTTGCTCAGGGTCACCAGCAAGTTGAGGAAAGAACCAGGACTAGAATCCAGAAGCCAGGTCTCCAGTCTGGGATCTGGAAGTCTAGCACTCTCTTTTTTTTTTTTGTCTTTTAATTTTGGAACAATTGTAGATTCACCCAGCCTCTCCAAAGGTTAACATCTTGCACAAGTATAATACAATATCAAAACCAGGAAATTGACATTAGTACAATCCACAGGGCTTATTCAGATTTTACCAGTTATACATGCACTCGTGTGTGTGTGTATCTCTGTTCAATTTTATCGCAGGTAGCTTCAGGCAACCACCACCACAGTCAACATATATAACTGTGCCATCACCACGAGATGCTCCCCTATAGCCACCGCCTGCCAGCCGTTCCTAACCCCTGTGCACCGTCTCCATAATGCTGGTCGTCCACGGATGTTATATAAATGGAGTCACCCGCTCGTACCCTCTTGAGAGGCACTTCTCACTCAGAATAACTTTCTTGAGGTTCGTCCAAGTTGCATGTATCAATAGTTCATTTCTTTTTGCTGCTGACTAGTATCCCATGATAAGGATGTACCACAGGTTGTTTAACCACTCATCCATCGAAGGACATCTGGCTGGTTTTTGGCTATTGGGAATAAAGCTGCTGTGAACATTCGTGTACAAGCTTCTGCACTGTGGCAGGCAGAATAATGGCCCCCAAAGATGTCCAGGTCCTCATCCATGGAGCCTGTGAATATATGACCTTACATGGAAAAAGGGGCTTTGCAGATGTGATTACATTAAGGACGTGAGTCACTGAAGTTTCATTGGGCACATGGCTGCCCAACTAAAGGCTACACGTCCCAGATCCCTTTAAGTGACATGTGGCCACGTGGCTGGATTAAGGCCGGTGGATGTGAGTGAAAATGATGAGTGCACCTTCTGGGTGGTGACCTGTATTTGTCATCTATTACTGAGTAACAAATCTTCCCAAAACTTAGCAGCTTAAACTCACAATAGACATTTATTGTCTCACAGTTCCAGTGGGTCAGGAATTTAGGAATGGCTTAGCTGAGTGGTCCTGCCTCAGCATCTCTGATGAAGTTGACGTCAAGATGTCCACTGGGTCTGTAGTTATCTGCAGCTGGACTGGGGCTGAAGGACCCACTTCCAAGGTGGCTCCCTCACGTGGGGGGCAAGTTCATGCTGGCTGTTGGCGGAGGCCCCATTCCTCGCCACGTGGGCCTCTCCACAGACTGCTTGAGTGTCCTCACGTCATGGCAGCCGCCTTCCCCAGAGCGAGTGATCCAAGAGAGCGAGGCAGGAGCTGCAGTGCCTTCCATGGCCTGGGCTTGGAAGTCACACTCCGTGTTTTCTGAAATAGCCTATTGGTGACACAGGTCATCCCTGTTCGGTGCAAGAGGGAACTATATAAGGACAGGAATACCAGGAGGCAGGGGTCACTGGGGACAGGCTTGGAGGCATGCCCTTAATAAGAAAGGAATGTGCCAGCCCCCCTCTCTCTCTTCCTTCTGTCTGGGATGACAAGCCAATTGCACTTTTGTGGCTTAGGGGCATGTGAATATGGGCAACCCCCTAGGGATAGCTGAGCAACAAAATAGAAGGAGCCTGGGTCCCCAGCCCTGGTGAGCCACCCTGCCAGCCCCGGACCACCTCCCTGGACTGTTGCATGAGACAGAAATCCTTCTCTGTCTTATTGAAGCAATGATGTTTTCCATGATGTTACAGAAGACTAGTCCATCCTGCAACGAATACCATCTCTTTGCTGATGCAGTGACCTTGTGTCCCCACCCCCTCAGCTCCTTGACCTCTGGGAGGTCAGGTGAGGGGAAGATAGCGATTGGATTCCAACAGCTTCTGCTCCCAAACCTCCCAGCACTCAGGCCGCTCCTGGCAGTCTAGAAAACAGAATGAGCAACCAAATTTCAGTCCCATCTCTCCCCTTTCCTTGCTCAAAGGATGGGCTAAGAGCATCATTCTTTTCCATGAAAGCTTCTTAAAACCATAGGATTGCAAACTGCCCCGGATCAAGAGCCCACTAACCATTAGCATCGCTCTGTAAGTAGGTCTCTGCTTTCCTCGTACGGTCCTGGTCATGTGTTTCGACGCACATGGCAGTCTAGAAAGTTCTTTCCCACAAATCCATTTTCTCACTTGAACCTGAAAACGACCCTCTGAGTCCCATTTTGCAAGTGAGAAAAGCGAGGCTCAGACAGAGCTGGAAGGGACAGAGAGGGGAGGATGCACGGGGTGGGTGGCCCCTGTGCTCCTTGGCGGTCTGTGTCTTCCCTCATCACAGCCTCACCCTCTGCCAAGTGTCTGCAGGCTCCTCGAGGGCGGGGGCTCCGTCTGCTTTGTCACTGTGTGCTCAACGCTCTTTAGGAGTTTGCTGACCAAATGAATGAGGGTATGAGCATGCTAAGTCATAAGAGGATCCTACGGGGCCCAGAAAAGCGAGACCACAGGAATGCCAGGCTGCCTGCCCCTTACTGTGTGGCTGGCCCTCATTAGTGCCAAGCCTGGGAGAAAGCCTTTCAAAGCCAGCGTTTGCCGAGCGCTTCCTCCATGCTGGGCAATGAGGTGGGCACCATTATTGTCCCCACTTTACAGATGAGGCAACTGAGGCTTCTAGCAGAAAAGCACCTCCCGGACTCTTTATAGGCAGCGGTTCTGTGCAAGCCCCATTGGGAGATTTTTGCCTGGAATAGTTCAGAGGCGTATGGCTTTCATTTTACCGCAAATTTTAAAAATAATAATAATAGTAACATGTGAACAAGATCTGTTTGGCCCAACCACCTGGCAGCCGCTGTTCTGTTCCCCTTTGATGTTCGAGTCTGTCTGTGGGGATTCTGCCCAGCGGCTCCTGCCAGAGTCTTCCCTGACCTCAGCAGAGCCCATGTTTTCTAGATGAGCACAGACGCCTGTCTCTGCAACCCAGTGGCTTTTCTTGGCCTCTCTGGGAACATCCACTCCTTTACGTTCCCTCCAGCTGTGTGTGGGAGTCTCTAGGGAATTTCCTCTTGGCCAGTGGTTTTCTGAGACTTCAGGGGAACAGCTCTTCCTGTTTTGCTCACTCATGGCCTCCTCTCCCCTCCCCAGGAGTCGAGCTTGAGCTCACGAGGGCTGCTGGCAGGATTAATTGATTTGTCCGTCCAAAGGTGTAAATCGAAGCACCTACTATGTGGCAGCACTGAGCTAGCTAAGGACACAGATGGACCTTCCGTGTGGCCTGCCATCCTCACAGACTTACAATCCGGCGCGGAAGACGGGCGTTGAGTTAACAGTGATTGAAACGGTGAGATATCACTTCACGCCCACCACAAATTAGAAAGATCAGTACTCTCAAGTGTTAGTGACGACCTGGGGAGAGGGGAGGCCCCAAGCACTGCTGTGGACGTGGGAATTGGCACAGCCATTCTGGAAAGCAACCGAGTAGTATTTGGCAAAGTTAAATCTGGGCATGCCTTGTGACCTAGAAATCCCACTCCTGGGTAACACCCCAGAGACAGTCTCGTGAGCATCCCTAAGAGAATCAGGCGCGGTGTTCACTGCAGCATTGCTAGCAGCAAAAGGGAGCAGATCCGTGCCAGGGAAGGTGGAGCGATGTCAGAAACAACAAACTAGATGTACATACAGCAGCGCGGACAGAGAGGTCTCCGAGGAGTGAACAGCATGAGATTTAACTTTTGAAAATTAAAACACACGCAAGAAATCCTTAAAAGAAAATGTACAAGATTCGTGCATATTTGGGGAAATTGATTGGGAGTGGGGATCAAGGAAGGAAACATAAAATAAATAAGAAAGGGGTCTTTGCATAAACTACCAAAGAAGGATTCCTACACCCAGAAAGTGTATCGATTCAGCTCAGTGTAGCTGGAGGTCCTTAGAAGCTAAATAAAAACAGCTAACTACACTCATGAAGAGAGAACGAAGCCTCGTGGCGATCACCTGTGACTAGGGTCACAGCCTTCTGCTCATAACTCTCCCTTCTGGCCTCGGCCCAGTGGCCTCAAACCAACCTTCCACATTTTGACTCTCTCTTACCTTCCACGGAGTTCTTTCCCAGAAGTCTCTTGGCCTCATGCAGATAAGACACGTTGGACGACCCAGAACCTCCGGTCTCACCTGAATCACAGGTGAACACTGCTTATGTCGCAGGGGAGTCTCGGTGCATCAAGATCATGGTGCCGTTCGTTCTCCCCTTTTGTACTCATGGATGGAGCGCCCGCCGGCCATCAGGCCCTGGGAGCATGGAGAGGAATGACGGTGATGAAGAGCATTTCTATTTTGCTTACAGGGTGGCAGGGACATGCTGATGCTTTTCATATATCAACCCACCTAAGCCCATCGAAACCTGCAGAGACGGACGGCACTGGCTAGTCGATCATGGAGCCCCTGGGAAAGAAATGGGTGGGCAGTGTACCAAATTCCTCCTTGCTCTGTGTAAGTGGAAGAATTCTAGGGCGAGTGAACAGGGTCTGACTCGAATCACCAAAACAGAGTCACAGCCCTCAGTTAATTCCCAGACTTGAGCCAGTTTACGGATCCAGACACCGTGAATGAAGGAGGGGCCGGTTCTCCTCGAGGAGGGACCCCGCCACACTGCTAAAAAGTTATACTCTTAGTCTTTGTCCCAGCCTACCCCAAAGGGACTTCCAGCCATTTACCAGGGTGACAGCATAAGCGGAAGGGAAAGCAGTAGGCTTTTCTGGCTCTGAACTGACCCCGGTTCCGGGAGAGCCCCTGTCACTCTGGCCCCCGTGGGAGTAAGGACGTATGGAGGTGAGGTGATCAACGTAGTTGTACCTCAGGTCTGCCTCACGCTTGGTTATGTCCCCAGTTCCAGAATGCATGATGGGCCCAGATATCCTCAGCAATGGGCAGAATCCCCATGAGGTGATGCTGTTATGATCATCCTCATTTTACAGAGGGACCGAGGCGTAGGAGGTCAATTAACTTACCCAAGGTCACCGAGCTGGGAAGCTGCAATTCAAACCTGGGCAGATTGGCTCCTTAACCATTACACTATACTACCCTTAAGTGCTGGCAGCTTAGTCGGGGAGAGAAGCAAGGGCACAAATAAGTGCAATGCACTGTAGCATTGCTGTGACGGAGATGAATGCAGGGGTTATGGGAGTCAGGGTGGTGGGGTGGGGTCAGCGAAGGCTTGCTGGCAGAGGTGGTGTCAAAAGTCAGTGTGAGGGGCCGGCCTGTGGCGCAGTGGTTAAGTTCGCACGTTCTGCTTCGGTGGCTTGGGGTTCGCCGATTCGGATCCCAGGTGTGGACATGGCACCACTTGGCAAGCCATCCTGTGGTAGGCGTCCCACATATAAAGTAGAGGAAGATGGGCACGGATGTGAGCTCAGGGCCAGTCTTCCTCAGCAAAAAGAGGAGGATTGGCAGCAGATGTTAGCTCAGGGCTAATCTTCCTCAAAAAAAAAAAAAAAATGCAGTGTGAAAGGATGAGTTGGAGTTCCTGAGACTAAGGTGGGCGCTCCAGGGCCAGAGGGGCAGAGGCAGGGACAGCCAGTGGGCAGGGGCCCAGGCAACGTGGGGCGGCTGTGTAGATGGTTGAGGCTGTGTGAGGTCGGGCTGAGTCTCACGGACTCCTGGACGCGAACTTGCCTGGACGCCCAAGAGCTTCCACGGGCGGAGTCCCATTCCTGCGCCCTGGGGCCCAGAGCAGCCTGCTCAGGCCCAGAAGCCTTTTCTCAACACTGCAGTTTGTGACATTCCGGAGCGTCGCCAGCTTGTGGTTTCTGTACACAAGTCCTTGTGGTTAGTGTTTAGCAATGTGCTTTCATCTCAGGGGAAACGCTTTCTTGGTCTTATTTTTGCTCCTTCTTTATTTATCATCCTGGGCATCTCCCTGACCCCCATTTGAGGCTCTGAAAGGAAAGCAAAGCCTCCTCTGCAAAGCTCGGAGGGCGGGTGGCCTCTGTTAACGACGGTCGTCCTGGTCACGTGGACTGAAGCAGCTGTCCTTGGAGACCACATTTCTCCGGTCCTTTGCAAACCAGCAACAGCCTAGGAAGTGAGGGAACACACTGCCCGGACCCCTGGCCATGGATCCATAGGAGAAGGGAGAGACAGCTGTGTGTGTGGTGCCTGCTGTGGGCTAGGCCCTCGCACTTCTGTTCTTTCTCTTAATGTTCACTTCCACCTATGAGCCAGGCAGTAGTTTACCCACTTCATAGATGAGGACAATCTGGCCCAGAGAGGTAAACAAACTGGCCCAAAGTGACACAGCAGCAAGAGGAAGGGCTGAGCTGCAGCCTCTGACTGGCTGGCTGTGACACTTATCTTTTCGGCTAGTTCACCCTGTGGCTTGAAGCATGGACAATCCAGTGTCTTTAGGTTGGTGGAATTTGGGGAAAGAGACTGAGAACCTAGAAAAGAAAGAATCATTATCTTCCTTCTCATCCATCTCGCTCTACAGTGACTAGTATGAAAATAATAACAGCTAACTTTATTGAATGCTTACTTAGTTCCAGGCACTGTTCTGAGCACTTTATCGGTATGGAGTCGTTTAAACCTCACCAGAATTCTGTTGAGCGAGGTGCTTTATCATTCTCATTTTATAAGTGAGGAAATTGAGGCACAGAGAGGGAAAGCAACCTGCCCAAGGTCACACAGCTCATGAGTGGCAGAGCTGAGATTTGAGAGCAGGCTATCTCTGGAGACTCTCTTTTTTAAAAATTTTAATTAATTAATTAATTTTTAATTGTGGTAAAATACACATAACATAAACTTTCCCATTTTAACCCTCTTTAAATGTATAGGTCAGTGGCATTAAGTGCATTCACATCGTTGTACAACCGTGGCCACCATCCATCTCTAGAAGTTTTTTTCATTTGCAAAACAGAAGCTCTCTACCCATTGAACCATAGGTCCCCACTCTCCCTTCCCCCTCCTCCTGGAAAGCAGCATTTTACTTTCTGTCTCTCTGCATTTGACTGTTCTGGGTTCCTCCTATTGGTGGAGTCGCAGAGCATCTGTGCTTTCGTGTTTGGTGTATTTCACTGAGTAGAGCGTCTTCGAGTCTCACCCTGTTGTAGCTCGTCTGAGTTTCCTTCCTCTTTAATGGAATGATATTCCGTCGTATGTACACACCGCATCTTGTCTATCCATCCTTCTGCTGGGGGACACTGGGCTGCTTCCACCTTTCAGCTCTTGTGAACAATGGTGCTATACATGTGGGTGTACAAATGTCTCTTCGAGACCCTGCTTTCAATTCTTTGGGCGTATGGAAGTCTGGAGACCACCCTTAACCCCACACTTCCTGCCTCTTAGCAGAAACCCCTGAAGCTTTGTGCGAGGCCTCTCCGAAGTGACTCGGCCGGGGACCATTTCGGGGAAGCCCAGTGATCAGAGGAGGCGCCTTGTCCATCCTCCCTCCCCACACGCACACATATTGGTTTCTAATCAGCCACTCTCATCGAGACAATGAGAAGCCGGGGCTCCCGGCCGCCTTGATGTGGTGTAGCCAGGAGTGTGAATGGACTTCCGGCGATAGACGGCTCCGGAGCCAGACTCCCTGGGCCCGAATCCACCAGTGAGGCTGCCTGGCCTTGTGACCTTGGCTAAGTTCCTGAACCACCCATGCCTTGCTTGTTCACCTGTACGATGAGGCCGTCATCATCATACCCACAAGTATCTTGTTGTGTGGAACACAGGAGGAAAACATGGAAAGTGCTCACACGGTGCCTGGCCCGTGGCAAGCACCCAACAAATGTTCACTGCGATTCCAGGCAGAGCAGAGCCGGATGGAGCACCAAGCTCTCTGGCTGAAATTGAAACACCGGGGCTAACTGTCAGCCACTTCCTGTGTGACCTTGGACAAGTGACCTCATCTCTCTGAACTTAAGTCCCTTTATCATTCAGAGATGATTATGCTACTCCTGCTTAACTCCCCGGGGAGGAGAGCAAATGGGACCCGGGTGTCTGTGATGCTGAGCTAGAACACTGTCTTGGGTACCACTCCCTGCCTGTGTGTTGGTTCTGTGTCCCTGGCGCGTCAGCATCTCACACTTGACACTTCCCTGAAGTCCCTCAACAGACACTCGTCATTGGACCAGCGGGGCTACTGGACCGTGGTGCTCTGTCCCCAGCCGTTAGCAGTTGCAAGGGCAGCACCGCAACCTCAGGGAACTGAAAGGGAACATAGTGGCTCACCCAGGGAAAAGTGCAGGCAGCGCGGGCTGCAGGCATCCGCTGATGCTCTCAGGATGCCCTCTGTCCTTCAGCCCTGCTCTCCTCCGTGCAGGGCTTATTTTCAGGCAGGCTGTCCCTACACGACAGCAGATAGCCACCAGCTGCTCCAGGCTCACATCAAACCCGTCAGCAACCTCGGTGGGGAGAGAGCTGCTTTCTCTCGCTAGTTCCAGCAAACATCCTGGGGCTGCCTCCCACCTCCAGGGCTGGATCTCAAGCCCATCTCACAACAGATCCTGGGATTCTGATGGGTTAGGTCTGTGTCGTGTGCCCACTCCAGACTTGGAAAGTGGATCAGCCCAAGTTGAACCATGGGGACTGAGAAGGCGGGGCTGGTGTCTCCCCAAAGGAGAAGTGAGGTGCTGTTATCAGAAGCCATGGCAGGCAGAGACAACAGGTGTTGACCATAGGTGTTAAGAGCCCTGGCCAGGAAGCCTAGATTCCGGTCCAAGCTCTCTCACTCACTTCCTGTGTGGCCTTGAGAAAGATGCTGTCCCTTTCTGGGCCTCAGTTTCCTCATCTGAAAAAAGGGGTTTGCCTTCCTCGGTGGGTCCCAAACCTGGCTGCTGCTGGAATCTCCTGGTGAGCTTTTAAAAATGTGGATTCCCTAGCCCCATCCTAGACTGTTCTGATTCAGTAGGTCTACGGTGGGACCAAAGCCTGCATTTTTGACAACAACCCCAGAGGATTCCGATGTGTTTTTACTTCTGGAATTCAATGGATGAAACAACTCCCAAGGTCCTTCCTGCCCTGATGTCCTCTGATTCTAGAGTCAATTGACGTTGGCCAAAAGTCTGAGCAGAAAGATGTGGCAGGCACAGCAAGGCTCACCAAATATTCCACTTGCTCCCCAGCACAGGTCCGCGCCCTTAGGGCAGGCCGTGACTAGTTCTGGCCAATGAGATGTGAGCGAAAGGGACACGCGTTCCCTCCAGGATGAGGCGGTTAAAAGCTCAGGCCCCAAACTTCAGTCTCTCTCTTGCCTGCCTTGATGGATGATTTGTGAAGCAGAACCTGAACAGTGGTGTCACCGTCACACACAGCAAAGATGTGACAGTGGACACAGGAGAGAGAGTGGGCTTGGGCCTCACGTTCTTCCTTCCCTCCCTTCTCCAGCTGAGTGGGGGGCCTCCTGTGTCGAGTGGTGGTGGTCAGGTCAGACTGCGGCCCCCAGGGGAGGAGGAACAGGCAGGCCAGAGGCATCCTCGGACAATTGGAGAAGCGTGGGTGTGGACTGGCTGGATGGCCCCAGGCTAGCTGATACACAAGTAAGGCATTAGGGTGAGGGGAGAGCGCTTGCCCAATAATGAGGTCTTCTTCCTTATCAGGGTTGCAGGCGAGCCCAATGGGGAGGAGTGACTCACCCACAGTCCCTGAATACCTCTGACGCTGAGGGAACTCCATCCCGAGAGGGCTCCAAACCGAGGTCATTTCCTTCCACAGAATATGACTTCAGAGTGGCTTTGAGAATGTTTACACCATTGGATTGTCACTCCTTTCAGAGGTGACCCCTTGTCTGGGTTTGGAAAATTTTCCCTTTGATCTTAGAAAACACAAGCCTCTGGTTTTCCATGGTAAATTCCAGCATGTGTGGACAGGCTATACTTTGCATCTGGGCTTGTTCTTATCCCAGACAAGACCTCTACCCATGAGGCTAAAAGTTAGTTTTAAATTTTAATTTATTATATTTTGATTTTCATTATTTATTATATTTACATAATTTATTGTCTCTATTTAAATTTTATTTATTAAAAAAAAGAGTATATTCCCTTAGTACAAGTAATGGTTCTGGTCACCAATTGCAATCTGTGTGTGGGGTTTTTCCCCACACAGCCAGCAATTCTTGGACACCAGCAGGGTGTCCTACAATTCAACTCAGCCCTGACACTATCTACCCAGAGACAGCAGCGGATGCCACAGGTTAAGGGTTCAGTCCCAAAAGGCTGCCCTCAGACGTCAACCGCAAGCCCAGGTTGTCACCTGTGCCTCTGACCAACTGGCTGTGAAGCAGAGGTTCCCATGACCCCCTCCTCGGATTCAGTTTTTGCCAGAACAGCTCCCAGAACTCAGGAAACCCGTTTACTCCCTAGATTGCCAATTTATTACAGAGGCCATTAAAGGATACAAATCAAGAGCCAGATGAGGAGGTACAGAGGGCGAGGTCGCGGACAAAGGAGCTCCTGGTCTCGTGGGTCCGGGGGCCGCACAGTGGCACGTGGCAGCGTTCTGGTCCCGACCTGGGAGCTCTCCGAACCCCTCCCTTTGGGCTTTTAAGGAGGCCTCATTCCACAGGCGCGACTGATCGAATCATCGGCCACTGGTGACAGAGCCGACCTCTAACCCCTCTCCCCTCCCCAGCAATCAGGGTGTGGGACTGAAACTTCCACCCCTCTCTTCAGGGCTGGTTCCCCTGGCAACCAGCCCCCATCCTGGGGTGATCTCCAAAAGTCATCTCATTAACACGAACCCAGTCGTGGTGGAAAGGGGCTGCTTGTGAATAACGAGACACCCATCCCACCTCTATGGCTCTGAAGCGTTTCCAGGAACTGAGGCCAAGACACCAAATGTTATAACAAAGGATGCTCCTTGTTCTTATTGCTCAGGAAATTTCAAGGGTCTGGAGCTGTAAGCCAGGAACCACGGATGAAGACCAAATATATACGAGAAATATAACTCACAATATCCCAAAAATCACAGTACGGCAACAAGTTGGAAGATACAGAAGGATGTACAATGAGGAGGTCTTATGCTCACACTTTCCCCAGCCCCTCAGTTCCCCTCCCAGGATTAACTATTTGTTGTAAGTTTCTTGTGTATCTTGCCAGAGCTATCTTTACCAGCGGTTGGCAAACTTCTCCTGTAAATGTCAGATAGTAAGTATTTTAGGCTTTGTGGGCCATACTCTTTCTGTCAAAATTACTCATTTCTGCCTTTGTAGCTTCACAGACAATATGTAAACTAATGAGCATGGCTGTGTTCCAATGAAATGTTATTCGTGGTCACTGAAATCTGAATTTCATATTCTTTTCCTCTTTTGATTTTTTCAACCATTTAAAAATGTAAGTAATTTTAATTCACTTTGATTAAAATTTGTGAATTGCCCATTCATGTCCTTAACCCATTAAAAATTTTTTTTTCTTATTTATTTGGAAGAACTCTTTATATATTACTGATAACAACCTTTTGGTTAATTTCTAGCATACATTTTCCCCAAGTTTCCAAACACCTTTAGAACTTGACAAAAATGATTCTGAAGTTTATTTGCAAGAAAGAAAATTCTAAAAGGGAAGATTAATCAGGGGAGAAATTTCCTCTCAGGTATTCAAATGTGTTGTAAAGCTACAGTCATGAAAACATTTTTTCTTCTTCTTTCCAAAAAAATGTATCCTGCTGGCCTCTGGGGTACAGCGCCTGGCACATAGTGGGTGTGCAATGAATATTTCTAGTTGGATGAAGATTTTCCTGAATCATTTCATCTTCTAAATGTAAGCTGAAGTAGAATCTTAACACCAATGGGTAGGAATTACAAGGGAACAGAATCCAGTGCAATTTAAAGAAAAACTTTCTGGTAATAATAAATACCATTTATTAAAATCTGCTGTCTGCTGCATCTACAGTAGGCACTTTCCATACACAATCCTAGCAGTGTCAGCAATGGCCCTACAAAGCTGGTATATTACAGGAGAGGAAACTGACCCTTCAACAGGTGAAATAACTTGTCCGAGGTCACACAGCAAATAAAAGGCAGAGCCAGCACCATCGTGCTTTTTCCAGTGTGCTGGCTGCCTTACAATATCACTAATTAACATTGGTGTGATGCTTTTCTATTTATAAACTGTCATAAGACATTTAAGACTCATGACAATCCTGGAAGACAGGCTGGGAAGACATTATTGTTGTATCCAGAAGACAGATGATGAAACTGAGGTTCCAGGAGGTCCCATGGTTCTGGCCACCACGGGGAGCTTGGCCCTGTGCCAAGGGCCTTACAGACCTTAACTCGTGTAATCCTAACAGCAGTCCACGGCATTTTTTACCTTAGTGCGAGAGTCAGAAAGGTAAAGTGACTTGCCTTAGGTCCTACCACAAGTGACTGGGAAAACCAGGATTCGAACCCCATGTAACTCAAAAGTGATGCTGTTAATTATCAAGCACTGTGGCTTGCGTTTTCCATTTGACTAACCCACAGGATCCTCATATTGGAGCTAATAGGGTAGTTATTACTCCCATTTTCCAGTGAGGAAACACACTTAGACAGGTGAAGCGGATTGCCCAAAGTCACACAACCGACAAGTGGTGGAGGCAGGATTTGAACCCGCTTCTGATTATCTGTGGGGTTTTCCCCACCCCCAGTAGCCAGACTTGGACCTGCTCCTTCTGAGGAAGCCGCATCCTGTTTTCACGTCTGCAGGTAGTGATTTCACCAGACTGTGAGCACCTGGCAGGAAGGACGCGGAGGGAGGGACAAGGTCAGCCCCGAGGTCAGGGGAAAGGACCTCCAGCAATCCTACAGGCCTCGTTTCTGGATTCAGTGCCGTCAGTGTCACTTGAGCGTTCCACTTATGCCCCCGTCCTCGCTTTTCCAGCTGCCGCAGTTTCCAAGCCCTTTTTGCCGGCGGCGAAATTGTGCAGACGGCCCGGAGCTCGGTCGCGATGGGAACCCGGCCGCCGGCCGCACCTCCGCAGCCATTGGTTGTCGTAGGGGGCGGGGACTTGGGCTTATTTGCATAAAGTGCTCGATGGGTCCGTGCGACAGGAGTGGGCGGGCTCAATCAGATCCACCTGTCAGCGGGTGGGGCGAGGGACGTCCGGGCAGGAGGGGTGCAGGGGCCACCTGGGCACCGAGAGTGGGGCCGCGCCTCCTGTTCGTGGGTCGGGGGCATCAACTGTCTGCACCCCACTCACAGCGGCTCCGTAAGCGCGGCCTCCCTGCAAACGTGAATCTACTAGAGCAAGACACAAAACACAGTAACTCTGATTACTTATGGGGGAGGGAAAGCTTCTGGGGGGTGGGGGCCGCAGGGAGAGCAGGAGTGGGAAGGAGATTTTCATCGTAAGAGCTTTTATGCCCGAACTGTGAACCATGGGCATATTAAAACACAAATTTTAAAAATATGTTTTTTAATGTTATATTTTATTTTTATTTTAAATATATTTTAATAGGCTCCTGTGATATTTGTGTATATATTTGTTCCACATATGTGTGTAGATAGGTAGATAGATAGCTCTCCTTAGATCACAGAGACTTATAACTCCAAACTTCTTATCCTGGCGTTCAAAGCCTCCTGCAGTCTGCCCCAGCTTTCTTCCCACCCACCCACTGATCCTGAACCCAAAGCTACAGCCCCACGGGTTGGTCCCTGTGCCTACCCCACCTTTGTGCCTCTCACCTTTGCCTTTGACTTTGCTCTTGCCTTTCCCTCTGCACACGGGGTTCTCTCTCCTTACAGCTCCGTTTTGGAAGTTCCACCCAGCCTCAGGGATCCCTCAGGGGCCTCCTCCTCCCTGATCCACAGTCGGAACTGTGCCTCCTCTGTGCTTCCAGGGCACTTGGTTTGTACTTGTCTGAGTGCACTTGTCAGAATGTCCACCAACACTGTCCCCATTGGTTCGTCAGCCCAACTCCACAGCCTTGGCCCAGCGTCATTTATTGATTCAATAAACGTTTATTGAGTACTTACTCTGTGCCAGCCACTGCTCTAGGCACTGGGGATATAGAGCAGGGAACCAGCCCCATAAGTTCCTGTTCTCTCGGAGTTGGTGTTTTAGTGAGGGTGAGGGGTAAGTGGATAAACCAGCACAGTGCGTGATTTGCCAGGCGGGGACACACACATGAAGTAAACTAAAGCAGGGGAAAGGGGCTCCCTAGGGAGACGTGTTGGTCCTCACTTGGGTTAGGGCTTTAGGGATGTTTATGCAGAGGTGACATTTTAGGAGCGACCTGAATGAAGGCACGGAGGGCGCCATGCTGTCCCTGGAGCGTTCCAGGCTGAGAGAGAGGGGCTAGCCGTGTGTCCAGTCAGGGCCAAGCAAATGGACACTGAATTAAACTGGACAATGGAGATGGGGAGAGAAGATGGTCACCGGTCCAGGAGAGAGTGGGGGCAGCTTCTCACATTCTCCAGGAGCGGCGAACCTGGTCTCTATGCAGGTGACTGAGCTGGCACCAGTAGTAAAACCTTTGGAAGCCACACCCAGCAGGTTAGGCTTCTGTGGAAGAACACGGAATTGCGGGAAAGAGAACCTGATTCTGGGTTCAGTCCTGGTTTTGGCCCTTGTGTGGGTGACCTTAGGAGCCGCTTCATCTCCTCGAGCCTCAGTTTCTACCCTATCAGTAGGGTAATGCTCCCCTTGCTGGCATATTGTAGGGACCATAATATTAAGCCACTGTTTCTTATCTCGAACTGTGAACAAGATCCTGTGTTAAACTTTTCACATACTTTATCTTACTCACTACACGAAACAACATGTTGAGGTACCCCTGATGGTTTCTAGAGGTTCAGTAACTTGCTAAAAGCTGTAGAGACAATAGAATTCCATCAATGTGCCATGAAGTCAATATCATGACCAGTTTTTAAAAAAATGAAATACATTAGAAGATATCAGGGGCTGGCCTGGTGGCCAAGTGGTTAAGTTCGTGTGCTCTGCTTTAGCGGCCCGGGGTTCGCTAGTTCAGATCCTGGGCGCAGACCCAGCACTGCTCATCAAGCCATGCTGTGGGAGCGTTCCACTTGGAAGAACTAGAAGGACTTACAACTAGAATATACAACTATATCCTGGGGCTTTGGGAAGGGAAAAAAAAAAGAGAGAGAAAGAGTGGCAACAAATGTCAGCTCAAGGCCAATCTTCCTCACCAAAAAAAAATAGCTTAAAAAAAAAGATTATGTCAGAGTATTTGGGGGAAATCTGTTTCATTTAGGTGAGAGTGTTTGTATTATAAAATACATTTCTTACAGTGGGTTGGAGGTAAGAAACAAAAACTCTAAAAACACCGCTTTGGACACTGCCGTGGCTAAAGCACGTCTGGCATGCAGCAGTTTGCGTTGAAGGTTGCTTTTGGAAGGTAATTAATCAGGGAACACCTCTGGAATTGCTCAGCGACCCTGGGCCCTCAGACCTCCATGCTGGATGGATGCTATCAGCAAGGACTGCTGGATTGGTGGTTCTTATTACTGTGATGTTGATGATGATGATTTAAGACCACGTGGGGCCCTGGTCCCTCTGCTACGTGGCTCTCAGGCCACCCTCCAACCAACCATCTCCATCTCCCATAGAAGTGAAAATTTATGTCTGTACAAAAACCTACACACAAATGTTTACAGCAGCTTTGTTCATGATTGCCAAAACATGGAAGCAACCAAGATATCCTTCAGCAGGTGAATGGATAGATTGTGGTATATCCAGACAACGGAATATTATTCAGCGCTAAAAAGTATTGAGCCATCAAGCCATGACAAGATGTAGAGGAAGCTTAAATGCTTATTAGTACGTGAAAGAAGCCCGTCTGAAAAGGCTGCATTCTGTTTATTTCCAACAGTATGACATTCTGGAAAAGGCAAAACTATGGAGACAGTAAAAAGTTCAGTGGTTGGCAGGGGTTGGGGTCAGGAGAGGGATGAACAGATGGAGCACAGAGGATTTTTAGGGCAATGAAACTACTCTCTATGATACTATAGTGATGGATACACGTCATTATACATTTGCCCAAACCCATAGAATGAATGCACGCCACCAACAGTGAAGCCCGAATCACGCAGTCACTTTGGGTGACTATGGTGTGTCAAGTAGATCCCTCAATTGTAACATACGTACCGCTCAGGTGAGGATGTTGATAATGGCGGTGTGGGGGCAAGGGGTATATGAGAAATCTCTGTACTTTCTCCTCACTTTTTCTGTGAACCCAAAACTGCTCTAAAAAATTAAAGTCGTAATGGAAGAAAAAAAAACCCAAAGCAGTAGAGAGTTGCTAAGAAAGGGGCCCTGGAGTAAGATGTCCTGGGCTTGAAGCCTGGCTCTGCCACTTGTTAGCTCTGTGATACTGAGCAAGTCACCCAAGCCCTCTGTGCTTCAGTGGCCTCGTTTGTAATAGGGGAGATTAAAGAGACCCGCCTCATAGGGCTGCCGTGAGCAATACAGGAGGGAACAGATGGCCATGTCCTCAGAAAATGCCTGGCACGTCCTAAGAGCTACGGAAACCTCCGCTGCCACTTTCCTCCTGAAGGCCGTGGGAAGCCGCGATGGAGGGCCGGTAAGCAGAGGACACATTTCCAGCCCCGTCAACACCGCCTTAAATCCAGACATGGGCGTTTCCAGGAGGGCCACCTGTGTGCCCTGCATTCCTGCTTCCAGCATCTCCATACCTTCGCCCTCTGCTTCCGAGGAGGTGCCCAGCTGTCGCCCTCCGCCTCGCGTTTGCTGTCACCTCCCTTTCTTGCCCAATGGCGCTTGTGGTTTTGTCTCCACTCCGAGGTGGTCAGGCTTCTCTTGGGCAAGAGCAGAGCTTCCTCAGTCGCTCTTCTCTGCTTGCCGGGGGCTCTGCCCCTCCGTCGGATGCCTCAGCCTATGACGAACCTTCTCTTATCTCCAGAATCTCACAAGTCACTCTTTCTCCACACTGGCTGAGATAACCACGTACACACAGGCACCTCTGAGTTTGGAAAGCGCTTCCCCACACACTTTATCAGATGAGCCTCATCAAAACAATCTTGTTAGACGGACGGGGCATGGAAACACCGAGGCCCAGCATGGGCAAGTGACTAACTTAAACTAACTTAAACACAGGGACTGGCCCGGTGGCGCAGTGGTTAAGCTCGAACGTTCTGCTTCTCCGCTGCCCGGGGTTCGCCGGTTCAGATCCCGGGTGCGGATGTGGCACCGCTTGGCAAAAGCCATGCTGTGGCAGGCGTCCCGCTTGTAAAGCAGAGGAAGATGGGCATGGATGTTAGCTCAGGGCCAGTCTTCCTCAAAAAAAAAAAAGTTAAGCTCACACAACGAGGAAGTGGCAGAGTTAGGACCCCAGAGCAGCCCTCTTTCTATTTAATAATAAAACACCCTAACATCCATGTGTGTGGTACCTATTGTGTGCCAGGTTTTCACCTACATAATCTCAGTTAATTCTCACCAGTGCTTCCCAAACTTTACTGTGTACGTGAATCCCCGGGCCATGACGTTCAAATGCAGATTCTGATTTGGCAGGCCGGGGTGGGGCCTGAGATTGGGCATTTCTGACAAGCTTCCAGGGGATGCTGAAGCTGCTGAGTTCCATGGACTACAGTTGGAGTAGCCAGGATTCTCTCAGTGTCCTCCAAGGAAGGAACCATCCCCCTCATTTTTGCAGGTGAGCAAATGGAGGCTCCAGGGGGTTAAGACACTGCTTGAAGCAGCCATCTAGTAGGTGCTAGAGCTGAGATTCCAACCAGGGTGTCTGGGAGCCAGATCTGGGGTGCTTGCCTTTATAACTCAGCTGCTTTGCGCTGGGGGGTCAAGTTGCATTTGCTCCAAATCGCTGAAATCCTGTGATGTCACCCTGACTCCATCACCACCCAGCTGGGCAGGGCTGGGCTGCTAAGACGGCTTCCCCACGTTGGAATGGACTTCAAACCATGTGGCCTGACCTCCCGGCAAAGGATACCTTGTGACCATAACGTCCTTTGCCACACAGAAGTAATAGGAGGCCAAACGTTAAAAATGCGCCCATGAAGGAGGAGAGGCGGAGGGCCACCCTCAGACCAAGTCGACCACGCCAGGCGCGGCTGCGGGTACCATGCTGGGCACACTGGGAGGGGGCCGTGCTCTTTCGCACAGCATGGGCGGGGGATGAATGCCCTGGCCAGTGGTTCTTACCTTCAAACACCTGCTTCCATGGAGCTGGAAAAGGCAAAGTTCAAGCCATTTTTATTCTTTTTATAACAGCTTTATGGATATACAATTCAAACACTATAAAATTTAGCCTTTTAAAGGGTACAACTCAGTGGTTTTTCTCACAGTCACAGAGTTGTGCAACTGTCACCACTAATTCCAGAACATTTTCGTCATCCCCGAAAGAAACCCCATGCCCATTAGCAGTCACTCCCCATCCCTTCTCCTCTCAGCCCCTGGCAACCACTCATCTGCTTTCTGTCTCCAGAGATTTGCCTATTCTGGACATTTCATATAAATGGAATCATACAGCATGTAGCCTTTTGTCGCTGGCCTCTTTCACTTAGCATGATGTTTTCAAGGTTCATGGTGTTGTAACAGCCATCAGAACTCCCTTCCCTTTTATTGTCACATAACGTCCCATCGTATGGATATGCCACATTTTGTTCACCCACTTGTTGGGTCACGGACATGGGAGTTGTTCTCCTTTTTTGGCCATTGTCAACAGTGCTGCATGAACATGCATCTACATGCATGTATAAGTTTTCATGCGGACATATGTTTTCCTTTCCCTTGCATATACACCCAGGAGTGGAATTTCTGGGTCAGATGGTAACTCTATGTTTAGTACCTTGAGGAACTGCCACATTGTTTTCCAAAGTGGCTGCACCTTTTTACAATCCCATGAGCAGTGTAGGAGGGCTCCAATTTCTCCACTATTTGCACTTATTCATTTCCTTTTAAGGAAACTTCTCAGTGGAAACCGAGACTTCCACTCGAGCTAGGCAAGGTGGAACAAATACACAGCGACCATGATGTACTGAAGCCAGTCTGCCCTTGCAAACGAGCAGGCCTGCCCTTGAGCTGGTCCTCCCACTGAGCTGTGCCTTTTTGGTAGTCACTTAACCTCTCTGAGCTAGTTTTCTCTCTTGAGACCTGAAATGCGATCTAATAACAGAGATCCTAGGCGAGTAGAGTTTGAGAAGCTTTGGTCAACCTTGTTTTTTTTTTTTAAAGGCTCTGTGGCTATAGTAAATGCTTTTTTTTTTTTTGATGGGAAAGAGTCACCCTGAGCTAACATCTCTTGCCAATCTTCCTCTCTTTTTTTTCCCCTCCCCAAAGCCCCAGTACACAGTTGTACATCCCAGTTGTAAGTCCTTCTAATTCTTCTGTGTGAGCCACCACCAAGCATAGCTATTGACAGAGGAGCGTTGTAGGCCTGTGGCTGGGAACGGCCACCGAAGCAGAGAGCACCAAGCTTTAACCCCTAGGCCATCAGAGACGGCTCTTGCCTTTTTGCTTTATTTGAGTCATCCACTTTCAAATGTTTGATTCTAAATTCACACTTCCCCTAAGAGGGGCCCACTGGTGGTAAAGAGCATCATATTGGGAGACGATTTGGGCTAGATTCAAGTCCCGGCTCTGTCTCTTACTGTCTATGAGGACTTGGCTTGCAAACTTTACTTTTCTGAGCCTCCAGCTCTTCTTCTGTAAAAAGGGGATGAAACCCCACATCACAGGGTTGTTGTCAGGATACAATGTCCTGTGGTAAGTATGCAATCGGTGGTAGGCACTACTATTAGAACGCGAGATGATCCATTCCTCCCACCAATACTAGCTGAGTTCCTATTAAGTGTCAGGTCCTATGATACAAAGACAATTAAGACCCTTCACATGCATGGCTCTCAGGTTTGCTGGAGCAGACATGTAGAGAAATAATTGTGTCCCTGTGTGACAAGTGTGACAAGAAGTGTGTTTAAAGCTCTCTGTGGTTGGAGAGGAAGGGGTGTGGTAAGCAGAAGGAAGTGGGCACAGGAAGGTCTGGGTGGCCCTGGGGCAGGTGGCAGAGGCCCCTTTTCTGCAGGGTCGATAGCAAGGTGAAGGACCCCTTGAGCACCGTCTCCTTTCAGCGACACCCTCACCCACTCACATCCGGGATGCAGAAATGGCCTGTCTACACTGAGGCTGGACGGAGGGGAGAACTTTGGCTTATAAATCCAGATCCGTTAAAGGCTTAACACCGTCCCTGAGCATACACCCAAAGCTCTGCGTATGCAAGGCCGGCCTCACGGGGGATGCCACGGGGAGTGAGTTTACGAGGGGAAAAGAGTCACATGACATGAACTGGATTGGGGAGGGAGGCAGAATGGCTCAGAGGAAAGGGCTTCGAGCTAAGACTCTGCCGTTTAATAGCCTGTGATCTCTAGCAAGTCACAACTGCTCCTTCTAGCCTCAGTTTACTCATCTGCCACGTAGGGATAAACACAGCACTCCTCAAACGGTGAACATCAAGATGAAGTGAGGTGGCATGAAAAATGCCGTGACAAAAGCTAAATGCTATGCACCTGCTTGAAGGTTGGTTATTGTCATCCGATGAACGGGTGAACAAAATGTGGCATATCCATACAATGAAATATTACTCAGCAACAGAAAGGAATGACGTATGATACAGGCTACAACATAGATGAATGTTGAAAACTCATGCTAAGTGGAACAAGCCAGATACGAAAGGCCACATATTGTATGATTCCTTTTATATGATAATCCAGAATAGGCAAATCTGTGGAGACAGACAATCGGTTAGTGGTTACCTGGGGCTGGAGGAGGAGGCTGGGGGCAATGGCGAGTGATTGCTGATAGATACGGGGTTTCCTTGGAGTGATGAAAATGGTCTGGAATTAAATAGCGGTGATGGTTGCACAACTCTGTGAATATACTAGAAACCACTGAATTGTACAATTTAAATGAGCGAACTGTGAATTATATCTCAATAAAGCTTTTAAAAAAAACAGAAGAAAGTTATTTATTCCCCAGCCATCTGTGGTTAGACACCATGAGGCAGACACAAATAAATATTGTATTATCTAGCATTGGTGCAGTGCTTTCACATATATTCTTACTGTGATTTTTATTTACTTATTTATTTGTTCACTCACTCTATAAACAGTGAACCATGCCAGGTCCTGGGGTTTTCGAGTGCTAACAAGGCACCCATCTGCCCTTAGGAAGCTCCTGGCTCCTCATCTGCAGCCAGACGAGCTGAGGGCATGAGGGTGCTGTGGGAGTGGAGGAGGGCATCCGGACCAGGTGGGAGGATCTGACAGCCTCCTGAAGGAGCTACCACACTCAAAGGCTCGAGAAGCGATGGCACAGAGAGCAGGGTGGGCCCTAGACAGAAAATGTTGTAAGTTGGGCATGGGAGCCATTGCACTAGATGCATGGAGCAATGTTGGAGTGCGTGCTGATGGGAGAGGGGCCCTGAGTGCCATTCCAGGGAAGGAGAAGCCATGGTCATGGGCTCAGTAATCCTTTGCTGAATGAATAACAAATTTATAAAATCTGGGTGCTCGGGACCCACGGCCTGAGATACTGATGCAGCTCTCCCTAGGGATTCTAATGTCCAGTGGAGTGGAAACTCCTCAGCGGGAGGACGGGACACCTCCTGATCAAGCCCAGTGTTTGTCACACTTTAAGATGATGTGAACCGCCTAGGTGGGGGGGCTTGTTAACATGCAGACTTGGCCCCAGTGGTCTGGGCTGGGTCCTGAGACCCTGCAGTTCTAACGAGCTCCCAGGTGAGGCTGCTGGTCCCAGGACCCCCTTGCCCCTTCCAACCCCTCCTTGACACTCCCCCACACCCACACTGAGCTGCTCAGAGTCCTGCACCGTCTGCGTCTTCTCCCCGCTGGCCTTGCGCCCAGTTTTTCCTGCCTGGAATGAGCTTCTCCTCCCCCTTCACCTAGACGCGCCCCTCCTGCGCCTACAGCATGCTGTGTTGCTTACGACTTTGCAGCACTTACCAGGCTCTCCTGTTCATACCTGTGTGAACGTCGTCAGAGCAGAAACTGCAGATTGTCAATCACGGAATCCCAGCACCTGGCAAAGTCCTCAGGAAATATTGGGAGAATGAAGACGGAACCTTCTAGAGGAGGTAAGATAGGAGGATGCATAATCACCATGATAATAGCAAACACTTCTGGCACTCACTCTGTGCTGATTGTTGTCGATGCTTGGTGGATATTAAGTCACTTCATTCTTACAACAACCCAATTTTGCAAGGACTATCATCATCCCCATTTTACAAATGAGGACACTCAGGCACAGACAGGGTCAGTAGGCGGCAGACTCTGGATTGTGACCCAGGCAGCACATGATAGACTCACACCGGAAGGAGGGATGTGCTGTCAGAGAGATGCACACATGTCACAGTCAACCACAGGGACAAGTCACTTTTGAGTGGGCATCTGGGTTTTGAAGGATGGGTAGGAGTCCAGGGTGCAGGATGGTCAGAAAAGGTATGAAAGCAATGGTGTGACAGTGGCAAATTGGTAGAATGGGCAGGTTCAGAGCACTGTGAGCTGCTGCTGCTTGGGGAAAGGGCCCTGCAGAGGACCAGGGAGAGACAGGGCTTACCACGAGGTTGGAGGCCATTGCGTGGGGCCCAGGATGCCAGGCTAGGAGTTGGGCTTTACACAGAAAGCACTGGAAGGGTTCTTGGGCCAGAGAAAGGCAAGATGTACTCCAGGCTCTTTGAGGGCTGGGGCCAAGTCTACTGAGAGAGTGCGGCGGTTTGGGATTTTTGAATCCAACGTATCTGGGTTCAAATGCCCACCTCACCTCCTGTTAGCCCAATGACCGGGATCAAGTTACTTAACGATCTGTGCTTCAGTTTGCTCCTCTGTAAGTGAGGAGAAAAGAGTCATGATAAAAATTGGGTTGTCGAGAGTCATGAAGCAATCATAATCCTAATGTTGTTAGAACCTGAGAGCTCTAGTACAGTCTCGGGCAAACTACTTAACTCCTCTGAGCCTCTGTTTCCTCTTCTGTGAAATGGGGGAGAATAATCGTACCCACATCAAAGGACTGAGATGAGCAGGTCATAAGGCAAAGTGTGTGCAAAGTGTGTGCTTAGGACCATGCCCGGCACGTGACAAGAGCTCAGTAAGTCTGTGCTGAGCTGATTGATGCTGATAGCTGGGCTTCAGAAAGATCCATCTTGGGATGTGGAAAATAGGGTTGGAAGTGGGAAGAGGCAGTTGGGGAGGGCTCTGTGGGAGGCCAAGGTCGTGGACTGGAGGGGAGGAGGGGAGGGTAGGTGCGAGAGTGTGAGGAGGGCCAGAAAAAGGAAAGGAAGACTGGCTGAGATGGTGGTAAGAGGAGAGAAGGCTCCCAGAGCCAGGGAAGAGGGCGGACAAGGGAGGCCTCTGGGTTTGAGCCTGGTTGGCCTGGAGAGGCTGGAAATGTGAGCAGAGCTGCAAGTCAGGCGTGCAGACAGGTTTGGCAAGAACCAGGACGGTGGGAGTTCATCATTAGACACTGAACAATAGGCAACTCACAGAGAATCCTAGGTAATAAAACTCTCGGTGATTTAGATTTTTGTTTATGCTTTTTAAATATTTTATAACAAAAAAATGAGTGTGTATTATTTTATATCTATATTTTAATTGGTAGCATGTTTTCATATTTAAATTTGATTTATTTAAATACCTAAGACATTCACATGAATCTAAATTTAAGAGGCATAGAAGGTTTTTTCAGTGAAAATTCTCCTGCACCTGTTTCTCAGCCACCCCGTTCTTCTAAGAACGCCCGGTGTTACTCACTCGGTGTACATCCTTCCAAAGATATTCCACGTCTAGTCTGGAATGTGTTGTTTTAGAATTTAAAAAATTATGTGGATTAAAAAAAGACTGAAAGGCACATGCAGTAAAAGAAAAAATAGGCAAATTGGACTTCATGAAAATTTAAAGCTCTGTGCATCAGAATACGCTATACACAGAGTAGAAAGGCAACCCACAGGATGGGAGAAAATACTTGTAAGTCATTCATCTGATAAGATTAACATCCAGAAAGTATAGAGAATTCCTAAAACTCAACAACAAAAAAACCCAAACAAACCAATTCAAAAATGGACAAAGGACTTGAATAGACATTTCTCCAAAGAAGAAATACAAATGGCCAATAAGCACATGAAAAGATATTTTGTTTTGTTTTGTTTTAAAGACTGGCGCCTGAGCTAATATCTGTTGCCAATCTTTTTTCTTCTTTTTCTTCTCCCCAAAGCCCCCCAGTACATGGTTGTATATTCTAGTTGTGAGTGCCTCTGGTTGTGCTGTGTGGGACGCTACCTCAGCATGGCCTGGCAAGCAAATTCCATGTCCGCACCCAGGATCTGAACCAGCGAAACCCTGGGCAGCCGAAGTGGAGCGCGCAAACTTAACCACTCGGCTATGGGGCTGGCCCCATGAGGAGATGCTTAACACTACTAATTATTAGGGAAATGCAAATCAAAACCACAATAAGATATTACCTCATGCCCATTAGGATGGCTACTATCAAAAAAACAGAAAATTTTCACCTATTTTCTTGTTGTACATATCTCCTTTGTTGACAATAGTTTTTTTTAAGAAAAAAAAGAAAGTAAGTGTCAGTGAAGGAGAAATTGGAACCCTTGTGTACTGTCGATGGGAATATAAAATGGTATAGCTGCTGGGAAAACAGTATGGAAATTCCCCCAAAAATTAAAAATAGAATTAACACGTGACCCAACAATTCCACTTCTGAACTATACCCAAAAGAATCAAAAACAGAAGAGATATTTGTACACCCATGTTCCTAGCAATATTAGTCACAATAGCTAAAATGTGAAAAAAAAAACAGTGTCCCTCAGCAGATGAATGGATAAGCAAAATGTGGTACATACACACCACAGAATATCAATCAGCCTGGAAAAGAAGGAAATTCTGACACATGCTACAACATGGATGAAACTTGAGGACATCATGCTAAGCGAAATCAACCAGTCACAAAAAGACAAATACTGTGTGATTCTCCTTATACAAGTGAGGGACCTGGAGTTGTCAAACTCACAGAGACAGAAAGTGGAACGGTGGTTTTCCACCAGCTGGGGTTAGGTGAGAGAAGAGGATGAAGAGTTATTACTTAATGGGTATAGAGTTTCAGTTTTGCAAGATGAAAAGAATTTTGGAGATCGATGGTGCTAATGGTTGCACAACAATAGGAGTGTTATTAATACCACGAAACTGTACACTTAAAAATAGTTAAGGTGGTAAATTTTGTGTTACGTATGTGTTTTATCACAAGAAAAACAAACTGAAAAAAAAGAGACGATGTCAGGATGAGGCTGGGGTTGGAGATAGGAATTTTGAATTCACTCACAGGGATACATAGTTGAAAGTGGGGGAGTGGTTTAGAAGCCCAAGAAAGAGGGTACAGACCCAGAAGGGAGAAGCAGAGAAGAGAGATGAAAATAGTGGGCTCCGTCCGAGATGCAGTATTGGCCACACGCCCTGAAGTTCCACAGACATGGGCCTTGCTCTGCCTTCACCACTTAGCAGAAGCGCAAACTTGTCGAGTTGTTTAACTTCTCTGAACCTCAGCTTCCACCTCTGTAAAATGGGGATAATATTCATGTCTAACCTTGCGGTGTCCTTGTGAGGGTGAAATGAGATAAAGCTTACACAAAGCCCGGAGCACAGTGCCCGCCACATGGTCAATCACTCAATAAATGTGAGCCTCTGGTAGACATGCTATTAAAAATCTTTAACAACGGATGTAACACAAGCACCAACCAATTAGAAGAAACACCACCTTTAACAAACAGATGCAGCCCAAACCTGTGCGTTCCAGCTCCATGTTCACGCTGGGTGTGGGGCTAGGGAGCAATCATCAAAGGGAGGTGACCAGTCTCTCTGGGAAATTTCTAGAAAGCCTGTGTTGGGCGGAGGGGATGTTGAGCCATTTTAAATGCTGTCTAGGAAGGCAAGACCTGAGTGAGGCATTCAGCTTGCTGACTCCTGAGGAACAGTTTCAGAGAGAGGTAAGGGCCAAAGGTGAGGGTGTGATGCAGACCCGTGACCCTGGAGAAATGTGGTGATGAGAGGGAGGGGAGAATGTGCGCCATCATGGTATCCTACGGAGTAGTTCCACTGCCCTAAAAATCCTCTAGATTTGCCTTCTCAGCGTTCCCTTCCCCACAACCCCTGGCAACCACTGATCTTTTTATTGTCTCCATAGTGTTACCTTTTCCAGAATGTCATATAGCTGGAATCACAATATGCAGCCTTTTCAGATTGGCATCTATCACTTAGTAATATGCACTTAAGCTTCCACCACGTTTTTCCATGGCTTGATAGCTCATTTCTTTTGTGAAAGATGCCATGAGTGGACCCATATTAAAACAGAGCCGGAGTAGCCAGTTCAGAGGAATTGCCCTTGCACGTCTTGTTTTCTTTATCTTCCAAATTGGAGTAAACCACCAACATTCCAAGAAGTCAGTAAGCACAAGAATAGCCTGTTTGTAAGGACTGATGAAACTGGACTTTGCTGATGACCGAATCGCTAACCAATCAATGAAGCACGATGACTGGATCTCAAGGCAGTGTAACAAAGTACAAGCCTAGCCTTACCTCATCTTGCATGAGTGAATTCTTCTTTAGTACAACTCACCCCTTCCTCCCCTTTTCCCATAAAAACCCTAAGCCCCTGTCCTGTAATGGGAAAATGATTTAGGTTTCTACCTGAATTGGGCCTCCCAAATTGCAATTCTAACTGCCCAAATAAATACCTGCTATATAAATTGTAGTGATTTTTTCCTCAGTTGATGCTGTTTAGTGCTAATATTTCATTGTCTGGCTAGGATAGTTTACTTATCCATTCACTCACTGAAGGACATGTTGGTGGCTTCCAAGTTTGGGCAGCTATGAATAAAGCTGCTATAAACATCCGTGTGGAGGTTTTTGTGTAGACATAAGTTTTCAACTCGTTTGGGCAAATACCAAGGAGCGCCATTGCTGGGTCCTATGGTAAAAGTATGTTTAGTCTTGTAAGAAGCGGCCAAGCTGTCTTCTAAAGTGGCTTTGCATTCCTACCAGCAATCGGCAAGAGTTCCTGTTGCTCCCACATCCTCCTCAGCATTTGGTGTTGTCAGTGTTCTGGATTTTGGCCATTCTAATAGGTGTGTAGTGGTGTCTCATTGTTGTTTTAATTTGCATTTCTCTAATAACATATGATGTGTAGCATCTTTTCATGTGCTTATTTGCCCTCTGTATATCTTCTTTGGTGAGGTGTCTTTTAAGGTCTTTGGCCCGTTTTTGAACCATGTTGTTTGTTTTCTTATTGTAGAGTTTTAAAAGTCCTTTGTATATTTTGGATAACCGTCCTTTTTCTGGTTTGTTTTTCTTCTCTTTTCTTTTTTTAAAGATTGGCCCCTGAGCTAACATCTGTTGCCAATCTTTTTTTTTCTTCTTCTTCTTCTCCCCAAAGCTCCCCAGTCCATAGTTGTCTATTCCAGTCGTAGGTCCCTCTGGTTGTGCTGTGTGGGATGCTGCCTCATCATGGCCTGATGAGCGGTACCATGTCTGCACCCAGGATCCAAACCAGTGAAACCCTGGGCTGCCGAAGCGGAGTGTGCAAACTTAACCACTCGGCCACAGGGCCGGCCTCCCTGGTTTGTTTTTAAGACAAGGAAATCTAAAGTATATGTTTATAGGCAGATGAGCTGCCAAGATGTTGAAGAGAAAAATAATAAGCAGGCATAACAAAACCGTATATCCAGTATGATTTGAATTTTCCTTCTTTCCTTGTAACTTTTAATTTTACGTAATGACAAACTAATAGAAAATTGCAAGAATGGTAGAAAGGACTCTCATACCCTTCATCCATCTTCACCAATTGTTTACATTTTGCACGAATTTTATTATTTTCCTTTTCTATTCAAGTATAATTTACAGCACACAGCCCAGTACAGCACACAAATCTCAAGTGGACAAGTCACTGAATTTTACATGTATAGACCCAGTGTAACCACCAACCAGATCAACATATAGCATATTCCAGTACTCCAGAACATTCGCTTGGGCCCCCTCCCATTCACTGACTCTCCTCAAAGGGAACCTCCACTCTGGCTCTGTCAGTAGAGATTGATTTTGCCTGTTTTAGAACTTCATATAAAAGGAATCATACAGTACCTACTTTTTTTTTTGTATCTAAACTCTTTCACTCAACAATATGTCTGTGAGATCCATTCATTAAAAACAAAAAATAACAGCTTAATTGAAATATAAGTCACAGGCAATAAAGTTCATCCTTTTAAAGTATATGACTGAGTGTTTCTTTTGGTATATTCACAGAGTCGTGCAACCATCCGCAGTAGGTAATTTCAGAACATTTTCGTTGCCTCAAAAAAACCCCTTATACCCATTACCAGTAACTTCTTAGTCTTTCCCCTCACCAGCCCCTGGCAACCACTAGTCTATTCTCTGTCTCTATTGATTTGCCTATTGTGGACATTTCACATACACAAAATTATACGATACGTGACCTTTTGTGACTGGCTCCTTTTCGTTAGCATAATGTTTTTAAGGGTCATCCATGTTGTAGTGTGTATTATGTAGCACGTATGTTGCAGCATTCCTTTTTGTTGCTGAATAATATGCCATGGTAGAAATATGCCACATTTCATTTATCCGTTAATCAGTTCACAGACATTTGAGTCATCGTGTTTTTCGCATGTAACACTTATTTGTTCCTTTTTATTTCTGTATAGTAGTCCATTATGTGAACACACTCAATTAATCTATGTTACCATTGCTAAACTTTTCTCCTCTCAGTTTTTGGCTATGTTAAGCTGCTATGAACATTTCTGTACATGCCTTTCTTGGGCCTAAGCACTCATTTCTGTTGGGTACATCCTTAAGAGTGGAATTGCTGGATCGTAGGGTCTACACATGTATTCAACTTTAGTAGATACAGCCAAACGCTTTCCCAAAGTGGTTGTAGAAACTTACACTCCCACAAGCAATTTATGAGAGGTGCAGTCGCTCCCCACCCTTGCCAACACTTGGTGTCTTAATTTCAGTCATTCTGGTTGGGGATAGTGCTGTCTCGTGGTTTTAATTTGCATTCTGCAATAACTAATGATGTTTAGCACTTTGTCATTTTCTTACTGGCTAATTAGATACCCTCTTTTATGTAGGGCCCATTCAAATCTTTGCCTGTTAAAAAAATTGGGTTGTCAGTTTTTTCTTGACACAGATATTCTCTCTTTTTTTTTTAAGATTTTATTTTTTCCTTTTTCTCCCCAAAGCCCCCCAGTACATAGTTGTACATTCTTTGTTGTGGGTCCTTCTAGTTGTGTCATGTGGGACGCTGCCTCAGCGTGGTTTGATGAGCAGTGCCATGTCCGCGCCCAGGATTCGAACCAACGAAACACTGGGACGCCTGCAGTGGAGCGCGCAAACTTAACCACTCAGCCACGGGGCCAGCCCCAACACAGATATTCTTGATAAATTCTGGCTACACGTCCTTTGTTATATACATGCATTGTAAATATTTTTTCCCAGTCTGTGGTTTGATTTTTCACTCTCTTAAACACGTCTTTTGATGAACAGAAGTTCTCAATTTTAATGAAGTTCAATTTAACAATCTTTTCCTACGGTTTATACTTTTTGTGTCTTTAAGAAATTTTGCCTGCTTCAAGGTCATGAAGATATTCTCCTATGCTTCCTTCGAGAAGTTTTACTGTTTACTTTTCACATTTAGGTCTCTGATCCATCCCAAACTATTTCTGCCAATGCTGTGAGGGTAGAAGTCAAGATTCACGTTTCCACGTGTGGATATGCAATTGACCTAGCACCATTTATTAAAATGGCCATCTTTTCCCACTTATCTGTAGTGGTACCTTTGTAATAAATCAGGTGACCATATAATGTGGACCTCTCAATTTTATTTTAAATATGTGTGTGTGTATATAGAGATTTGAAGGAAGTAACAAGGTTTGTTAATAGTTGCTATATTGTGGTAGCAAGGTTGTGAGTGATTTTTATTTTCTTTCTTTTTAGTATTTTCTACACCAACCATGATACTATTTCAATACTCAAACAAAAGAGATGAAACTCTTTCTAAACTATTACAAGAGTCGACACTGTCAATGGTGTAGGTCCTTGGGACCTAGAGGAGGGGTTAGGTTGGACAGCAAGTGGGAGGGCTTCCTTAGTTGGGGAAGCATCTAGGCTGGTGGGTCCGGAGGAGAGAATTCAGAGTCTGGTGGAATGAGGCCTTCCAATTTCTTAGTGACCTCCATTTCCTGGAGAGGGTGGTGCTAGGAATCCACGGGTGTGAGGAAAATGGAAACGATCATTATCAATAGTGCTCTTCTGTAAGTGCACACTGCTTTGTAGTTTTCAGGTCCACATCTCAAGTGTTCTTCTCAACAGTCCTGTGGGTTGGGCAAGGCCCAGTGATTATAAACATTTTACAGATAAGGAAATAGATGCTCTCAGAGTCCTGCTCAAGCATTCACTCAGGACCATTTTAAGCCAAGCCTTGTGTTAATTCTGGGTCCACAAAGACAAAGAAGGCACAGCTGCTATCTGCTCCTAGGCAGCTTCTAGCCTCAGCAGAAGAAATAGCAAGTAAATGGACAATTAAAATCTAAGGTGTAAGTGCTATGAGAGAGACAAACATAAGACGATGTGGGAGCACAGAGGAGGGCCACCTAACTGGCCTGGAGTGTCAGGGAAGATTTTGGAAGAGGTGACCTTGAAGTGAGTCTTTTTCTTCTATTTTTGAAAAAATTATGCAAGTGATATATGTGTTAGAAATACAGATCAGCAAAAGAAAAAATCAATCACAATGCTTCTACCAAGCTATAACCTCTATTTACACTTTGATATGATGCCTTTTAAACCTCATTTTCTCTCTCTCTGAAACACACATGTACACACACACCCACACACACATCAGGCACCCCCACACACAAACATTGCACAAAAAGAAATGAAATCCTGCCGTAACAGCATTCAATAATTTGCTCTTCCTCCGTATGTTTTAAATCAGTAAATACAAATTTACATAAAAATTTCAGTGACTTTCTGGGTATTTTTCAGCATATGGATGTATCAAAATTTATTCAATCAATCTCTTTCATTGTACATTTATTTCTAATATTTAATGACTATAAACAATGTTGCAAAGAAGTTTTTAACCCATATCTGTGCACGTTTCCAATTTTTTTTTATGATGAATTCTTAGGGAGGATTGATCAATTTACTTTTCTATCTGTATGTTTAAACCTAGCCAACAGTGGGCATTTTTATTCTTTTTTTCTTGAGGAAGATTGGCCCTGAGCAAACACTTGTTGCCAATCTTCCTCTTTTTGCTTGAGGAAGATTGTCCCTGAGCTAATATCTTTGCCAATCTTCCTCTACTTTGTATGTGGGACACGGCCACAGCCTGGCTTGGTGAGCTGTGCATAGGTCCACAGCTGGGTCCAAACCCTCGAACCCCAGGTGCCCCACACATGAACTTGACTTCTAGGCCATGAGGTAGGCCCCTCTTTTTTTAATCTGATAGGTGAAAAATGGTGTCCTATGTTGTTTTGTTTGCATTTCTGATTGCTTCTTTCATAATTATTGGCCATTTATATTTCTTTTTTAATTGCCTGTTTCTTTTTTTGGTCATTTTTATTTTGGAGTATTTGGGGTTTTTCTTATGGGCCGAAAAGAGCCTTTTATATACTGTTGATAGTAATTCTTTGTCACAGAGTTGAAAAATCTTTTTTCCAGTGTTCTTTTGATCATAAACTTTTTCTGAAGTTCATTTGGAAGAATAGTCATGATAGGAAGCACATTCCAAAAGGAAAGAGTAATGAGAAATTTGCCCTCTTGGATAGAAAATGTATTATAAAGCTATCAGCATGAAAGTATTGTGGAACTGGCACAGGAACACACAGAAAGATCAACGGATACAGCTCAGAAACAGATCTAAGCACATATACGAGTTCAAAAGGTGATGACGGTGGTACCTGAAATCAGTGGAGAAAATGGTGTGTGGACACACCTGGCTACTACAAAAATTATATTAGATTTCTTCCTCACTCCAAAATAAAAATAAATTCCAGATGGATTAAAAGATAAGTGTAAAAAATCTTTAAAAAAATGTTTTATCCTCTTGTAGCGGCCAGCAATCAAACAACAAAAAAAAACCAAGAAAACATTTTGTAACAAATCTCTGAAAGGAAGCGTGCGAGTCAACCACGTGGAGGTAGCGGCTCGGAAGGGCGCTCCAGGCAGAGGGAACCCATCCGAGCAAAGGTCCGGAGGCCGAAGGACGGCAGCATGCCCACTCTGAGAACAGCGTCAGAAATCGAACTCAGGGCGCGCACAACGGCTCCGGGGCTGAGTTCATGTCCGCCCCCACAGGCCATCATAATTATGTAAAATAGCACTTTTCCCATATATGGTACTTAATATCTGTTCTTCTGGGATGACTTGGGTGGGACAGGAAAACAGCTCCCGGGGCGGGGTGTCGATCCCGGACCTTCCCAGTCTGCTCCCGCCCGGCCTCGCCCCGGCCCAGGCGGTGCACCAAAAGCCCGGCCCGGAGCCCTTCGCGAGAACCTCCTCCTCCTGATTGGACTCTCTCCATGTCAATCCTCCTCCTGAAACCTGGCTGTTCGTTGGGCCCGCCCTGGGGGGCGGGGCTCCCGCCTAGGAAGCGCGGGGGAAGGTGGAGAGGGCGGAGGTGGGGGCGGATGGGGAGGGTAAATCCCCACCCCTCTGGCCCCCAGAGGCTCCGCCCACCCACTTCCCACAGGCCAAGGGATCTGTCCATCAAGACGAGGCGCGGGCCGGAGTGGATGAGACAGCTGGGGGCGGGGTCATCTCTCCTGGCTCCTCCCCGGAGCCGGCGCCGGGCTGGGAATGGGCGCGCGGCTTCGAGGGCGGGGCGGGAAGGCGGCGAGGAGCGGAGCTGGGTGCGGTGAGGCGCACAGATCACCGCGGTTCCTGGGCAGGACACGGAAGCCTGAGCGAGGCTGACCTGCTGCAGCTCCTGCCTCGCGCGCTCGCCCCACTCCGCCGTCGCTCGAGCGCTCGAGCAAGCCCTCTCGGGAGAAGCAGCGCCTGTTCGCCGGGGCAGATCCAGGTTCAGGTGAGCTAGCCCCACCGGCCGGTCCCGCCCCGAGCAGGCGGGCGCGCGGGCGGGCGTGGCGGCGGCGGCGACGGGACGCGCGGCGTCTGGGGCGAGAAGGCCAGCGTGTGGTTCTTGGCCTCCGCACGGCCGGCGAGCAGCGTGGGCGGGCGCGAACGCGGCGGGCCCGGGCCGGGGCACCGCATCTTTCCCTCGGCGCCCCGGGACCCCCGCGCGGACGCTCGGGGACGGCGCCGCGGGAAGCAGGGCCTCGGGGAGCGGAGGAAGGCTTCGGGGCCGGGCGCTCCCCGGAAACCCTCCATCCCCCCGCCCTCGGCCGGCGCGCTCCCCGCGGGGCACCCGGAGCCTCGACCTCCCCCTGCTGCCGGGCGCGCGCCCCGCCCTCGCCTCGCCCAGTGCCCAAGTTGGGCAAACTTTTTAACCCCTTCCGGGGAGCCTCTGTCCCGTGGACGCCGCCGAACGGGTGAGGGTAAGGTGGGGGGCTCGGTGCAGCGGCTCCTTTGGAAGTTTCCGGGCGTCTCTGAAACGGAGGTAACGGGCAGGCGGGGACCGTTTGGCAGCTGTCAGGGCGTCCTGACTCAGAGTCGGACGGTCCTGCAGCAGACATTGCGCTCGGCTCGGTTTCCGCCCTGCGCTCCCGACTTCCTCATTCACCCGGCTGCGAGCGGTGGGCGGCGGAGGGGACGCGGAGAGGCGCGGCCGGTGCACGGGGAAGGGGGACCCGGCGGGGCCCGGGCCGCGAGGCCGGCAAGACGACCCCCTCCCCCGCAGCCCCTCAACCTTTGTCTTTTGACTTCTGCTTCCCGGGAGAGCGAGGCCCGGGAATGTCCGCGGACGTCTGCGCGGCCCGCGCGCGCACCTGATTCCGCCGCACCTGCGGGCCACCCAGCGGGCCGGGGCCGGGGAGCTGGGCTCCGCTCCTTTAGGACCGGGACTGGGCTGTTGCATCGTTCCTGTCTGGGCCACATCCCCGGTTTTCTATCCCCCCCACCCCCACTTCCTGTGCAGGGGTCCTCTCCCCATGCTGTCCTGGGGCCACGCCCAGGGCAAGACTGCACCCCGCTGCCGTCCCTCCAGAGACCCCTGTTGTCTCCAACAGAAACGGAGTACCCTCCAGGACTAGGTTCAGAAATGGAGTATCCTCCAGGACTAGGTTCCTGGCTGTCTTGAGGTGGGGGCAGGGTGGCTGCTGTCTGCGGCTCCACCCAGCCGGTGTGGGGAAAAGGTTCCTGGGAAGTCCCAGGTCCTGGAGACAAGCTGCCCTCTCGGCTGGACAGTTGAGAGGCCCAGCCACTTCTTGGTTCACTGCATCCTTTCCTGCGTTTAACAGGATTCCAAAGTAACTGTTGAGTAACGTTGAAGGGGGAAGAGAGGCTTAGCTCCTTTCTGCAACACTGTGGCCATTTGTGACTCCACCGTCGGAGCCTGGCCTGATAAACTCGCTGGGTGGTTTATTCCCTTTTTGGTAAGGAGGAAGGCTGCTTTAAGGCCTGTTTAGACAAACACTCGATTAATATTAGTCAATTTATGTACAAGGCTGCTAGGGGTGGGGGGAGGGGACACAGATGTGTAATCGAGCAAATATTTAACTGGCTTCTCTTTGCCAGGGACTCTGCCAGGTGGTGGTGGAGTGGGGGGGGGGGGGGGTGTCAGGTTGAGTAAGTCCTGGCCCTGCCCTCTGGCACCTAGGGCAGAGCTGAGACAAATCTGTAGATGACTCTAATGTGAGGCAAAGATGACAGAGACCCCAGAAAGGTACTGTGAGTCATGGGGATTGGGAGCAGGGAGCCAGCCCATTTTTGGGAGATCCCAGAGGCCTCGTCCAGGAGGGGAGTTCACAGTCCTCAAGGGGAAATTAGTGGCCGAATGACTGAAATACAATGGCAGCCTGTGATGAGTGTCCCAAGCATGCCACAGACAAAGGACTCGAGGAATTCCGAGAGGGGCCCCTTGTGTCTGGGGCGAGGAGGGAAGCTGCCTCCAGGAAGGAGCACAGTGCAGGTTTGGCAAACTGAGGCAAGCATTCAGTGTCGGAAAGTGAGGACTCATTTAGTGGTTAACTGAAGGGTAATTAAAAGCATCAAGAGATTGCTCAGTGTAATTTGAGAGCCACTGTGCCCCCCAGGTGGCTGCGGAGTGACGCCGGAAAGCTCTTCGCCACATTCAGCAAGTCCTGGCAGTGCCTGTGGGCAGGTCCAGGTGCCCGGATTGGCAGGCTCTGTTTGGGGAAGGGCAGCCGGAGAGGTGCATTCTGGGGGGCTGCTTGTCCAAAGTGCACATAAGGGGAGAGGAAAGAGAGGGTCAGGGCCCTGGTTTTCTGTTTTTTATTTTTAAACTTTTTAACCTAAGGGTTGAAGATGGGACAACTTCCGTCTGGCAGGCTGAAGGACGCATGTTAATCACAGCCTGCCTTTTGCCTGTTCTTGCTCCAGAGAAAAACAAAACAAGGATCTGTCAGCTTTTAAAAGGAGAAAAGCACACTAAAAAAATGCAGCATTGTTACGTAGCCTGGTAGGTTATTGCTAGAAGCCCTGCGAGCTGGGCTTTCTTCACTTCCTCTTCTAGCTAATCCTTCAATAAAGTACTTAAGACAGCCCTTACCAGCTTGACATCTTTATTTCAAAAGGAGAGGAGGAGTTGGCTGTTGTTTTCCTCTGAGCCTGGCCTTACCCTTCTCTTGGAGGGGGAGAAAGAGATACCCGAAGCAAAGGAAAGATAAAATCCATGCCTTGACAGCTTCCTCCCAAGCATCATGTTCCAAAAATATTTAGAATAACAAAAATCTGTGTGTCGTCTTAATTAAACAAACGTCCTAATTTGCTGAGCATAAAACAGCATCTCTGCCCGCAGGGGCAGGAAGTGCATTTTCCCTTTGTGCAGCCCGAGAGAGTCCCTGCCTCTCGGCCTTAACCCTTGGTGTGCTGAGCCCCTGAGCTCGAGTCCTGTGGTGACAACAGAGTGGAGCCCTGGCTGCTCCCTGGGAAGCGGTGCTCTGTGATCTACAGAATCTCATTCTTAGAGATGGGAATAATGGGGTGTGAGCTTAGGAGCTAGGCAGAGTTCAAAGCCTGACTATGCCACTTACTAAGCTTTATGACCTTAGGAAAGTCACGTAACCTCCCAGCCTCAGTGTGCTCATCTGTAATATGGGAATCAGGGTACCTACCCTGCAAGGTTAGATGTGAGAACTAAAAGAAAGGAGGTCTGGGAAGGGCCTGCTGGATGGTGGCTATGTAAGTTTTAAGAAGATTATATAGGGCCTGGTGGTGCAGCGATTAAGTGCACGCGTTCTGCTTTGGCGGCTCGAGGTTCGCCGCTTCAGATCCCGGGTGTGGACATGGCACCGCTTGGCAAGCCATGCTGTGGCAGGCGTCCCACATATAAAGTAGAGGAAGATGGGCACGGATGTTAGCTCAGGGCCAGGCTTCTTCAGCAAAAAGAGGAGGATTGGCAGCAGATGTTAGCTCAGCGCTAATCTTCCTCAAAAAAAAAAAATTATATAAACTATCAGCGTTAACTCCCTGAGTTGTCAGGTGGGGAAGCAGTGGGGGGGTAGACGGTTTTCCCAGCTCCTGGCTCAGTGCTCTTTCTACTTCTAAAAAGGGGTGTTTGTGGGTGTGCAGTGCTCGTGGGCTGTGAAGCCCAAGTGGTAACAACACAGTAGTTCTGGGGCCCGTCTGCTGATGCTTTGGATGCTCTTAGCGGTGAGCTTGTGCTGAGAAGGCTCGTTTGAGGGCCCTGGCCCGGGCAGAAGGTGCACAAACTAACTGCAATTTTAGTTCCAAAACGTGGTTTCCTGTGATCTAGGAGATGGCCAAGGGGTGACGTGGAAGGAACGCTGGACTTGAGTGGCTGGAGCCATGGCTTCCAGCTCTGGCTCTGGCTGGGGAATGTTTGATTTTGGTAGATGCCCCAGTTTCTTAGGCACTCTCAGATCCTACTGATGGGAGTATCAGTTGTAACAAGTCTCTTTTTAGAAGGCAGTTTGGTGGTGCCTGTCAAAGCAGAGTCCTTCTGACTGATTTCTAGGAATTCACCCCGCAGATAAACTCAGATGTGCAGAAGGAAATGTCCGAGGATATTCTTGGCAGCATTGTCATGGAGAAAGACAGGAAACAAGATAACCATCCATCAAAGGGGTCAGATCAATCATGGCACAGTGGTACATTGGGAATCTTTGTAGCCCTTACAAAAATGAGGCTGATCTATATGTCCTGATAGGGCATGCTCTCCAAGATATATTGTAAGGGAAAAAACCAGCTGCCAAGTAGTATATGTGGTGCTCCCTTTTGTATGAATGCTGGTATGTCAGCTTGGCTCTGTGTGTGGAAAGATGCTGAGACCCTGGGAATGGGGGTTGCCTCTAGAAAGAGCCCAGGAAGCAGGAGTGGGGGCTGAGCGTTACTTTTCGCTAAATGCTTTTTTGCCCTTAAATAATAAAAAAATTTTAAATTTTCTTAGTTTTATTATCTATAAAAATAAGTCATCTGGCCAGTCTTGTAGGTCTCAATTGTAGAATGCATTGCTCCAGGTTCCAGATTTCGTATTGAGTGCTTACTGTGTGCAAGGAAGGAGGCAGGAGCGTAAAATGGACTGACTTGCTCTTGTGGTTGGAACATTTTGGGTTGGTTTCTTCTCCATGACATCATATTATCACCAGAGTAACCCCTTAAACAAATGTCTGCTCTGGTCTACTCCCTTGTATTCTGGAAAATGGTAGATGATTGCTTTTTCTTTGCTGTATGAGAAAAGGAAGCCGCAGGATGTGTCTGGAAAGTATTTTGGGATTCCCTTTTGCCAGGTTTCCCACAATCCCCCTGGCTCCAAATCATACGATGGCGTTTCCTGGGGAGCCCCTCCTGACCAGAAGGCTAAACCAGGCCTTTCTTCTCTTGGGTCCTCTTTTTTAAACTTGGGGTCATTGAACCACTAGTGTGCCCCCCTTCCTGCTCCATCCCCAGCTGTCCCTCAGGCATCTGGCCTGTGGTTTTTATGTATTAATATTAGTGGAAAAGCCGAAATTCTTGAGAAAATGTAATCAGAAGGGTGTTTTGAATTGGAGGGCCCTGATCCCCTCCCCAGGGAGGACCATCATAGCCTTGCACAATCTGGTGCTGGAGAAGCCGCCAGCTCTGCTCCCCGCTGAGGTGGCTCTTCTCTGTGGTTAAGCTGGTGGGAGACCCCTTCACTTCAGGCTCTCAGGCAGGCCCGAGTCCCTGCCAGGCAGCCTCCGGGCCTCCTGAAGGAATGGCATGAGTCACACCAGAGCACACAAAATGAGCCTGGGTCTAAAATGGGCCTGCTACCACATGGGGATGGTTTGAGGGCTGGATGCCAGCCTGTGTCTGCCCCCTCTACCCCACCTACCCCTTGTGCTTTGATGGCACCGAATATTTGGGAAGCAGGAGGGAGCTGTCCTCTTGCATCTGATGTGTGTCTCTTTAAAAAGTAACTTAGGCAGGCTCCTGGTGGAATTTCTCAGGCCCCCATTGTGCTGACTCGCTCCTCAAGCCTGAGGTGATTCAGCACCCAGGATGGGACACAGCACAGCTGGGCCTGGGCAGGTGGGCCCAGAAAAGGCTCGTAGCTGGCCTTTGGCTGAGGGCGAGGCCATCTTGGGAGTTTCCCCCCAGCCTGTGCCTTCAGCACCTCTCTTCATCTCCAGCCCTTCTGGCTCCTCACCAGGAGCCCTCCCACTGGGTCTGGGGGGAGCTTTGTGGGGCCTTCTGGAAGTTGCCAGTGAAGGGTGTGGCTTCCTGCCAGCGCAGGTGGGGCAGGTTGGGTTGCGGCCTGTAGGGAAGTTGAAGGTGTGGCTGCCCCTCCCCCACCTTAAGGTGGCTTCCCTGGTGCCTCTCAGACAGAGGTGTCTGGTCTCTGTGGCCCTTGTACCACCCAGAGGAACAAGGGACCCCTGGGGGAGGTTCCTCTCTCTCCTCCATGACATTTACATTTTGGGAACCTTCATCTTAGGTTTTCTTTTCCTTTCATTTTAACTCTAAATGATGCCCTGCTTAAAAGAAAAATCAGCAACAGTACAATCGTGTCTACTGAATTCGCTTAGTAGTATAGAATGCCTGCGCTGCAAAGCCTCTCAGGGACAATTTGATTGCTCCCCCCTAGTTAGAAAAGGGGTGATTTGCCCAAGCTCATTCTGTGGGTTGATGGCAGAAGGCTTTGCCCCCGGTCTCACTCAACCCCAGTGCCTCTCTCAAAGTCACATGGCCTCATTTAAGTGTTTGTGAACTGATATCGGCCCCTTCCTCGCTTTCTGCACTGTTGAGCCAAGCAACACGTACTCAGCTCCTTTCATCTTTCCTCAAGAGCCTATTCTCCCACACCCTGAATCTTGCTCTTTTTTGGTGGGGGAGGAGCACCAGGGTTAAGAAATGGGGTGGGAAGTGTTTGGGGTTTCTCTGAACTTCTTCCAGTTGGACAGGGCCGCTTGGGCCGAAAGTTCCCACAGCTCAAAAATCAATATTTCACATGGGGTGGTGCCAGGCAGCAGGGGCCCCGTTCAGAGAGCCACACTGGCTTTCCTCTGTCCTGTGGCCAGTCCTGATTTCTAGTAATTTTAAGTCCTTTAATGTCTTGGGTGATTGATTTGTTGTATTTTCAATGTGAAACTGACGGTGGAGGGAACAAAACAAGGGCTTTGGGGTCAGGCGAAGCTGGGACCAGATCCTCGCTTTCGCTCCTACTGACCGGAGCCTCGGTTTCCCCATCTGCAATCTGGACTTGCCTGCTTCTTAGGCTTGTTGTGAGGATCATAAATATTCGTAGAGTGGTCCAGTCCTCCTCTGCTTCCTCTTTGTCCTTTTTTCACGTTAGCATCAACATCCTCTGTCCTCAGGTGGTGGGAAGTACATGTTCAGGATTTTAAATTTGTCCCACAAACCTGCTCCTTGATAACAAGGGGTGGTGGCTGCGATGAGTGAGGAACCTGCCAGATTTCCTGGGCTTGGATGCTGAGGTTGTCAAGGCCTGGAACCTTTGCATCCTTCCCACCACACAGTACAGTTCGGCTTGTTGTGCTGTTCTGAGCTGGTGTAAGTGTTTAAGCAAAGGCTGTTCCAGAGCAGTAGGGGCACCTCTGTTTAGAGTGGTATGTGTTCAGAGCCGCCGTGTTTCCTGTGTTTGCGTTAAGTCAGTGGGCTGGAGAAGGCAGCTTCCTGTCTGATAAACAGAAAGATGAGGCGTTTGGAACCTTTTGGGTGCCTTACTCTAACTGGGCTGGAATGACGGGGGATGATTTTCGACCCCACTGCACTGTGAGGACCCGGAGGTCAGAGGCAGGAGTCCCTCTCTCGATCCCAGCTTCTTACCCGGTGCCTGGTGCAGAATCCGCTCCTCGTCCTTGTTGCCCCAGTGGCTTTAGGTGTCACTGTAAGCCTGGGGACGTGGAGGCCCAGGCAGCCAGGGCTTCAGAATGCCCCTTAGTGATCTCTCCATTTTACAAAACACAGATCCTAGGTACTTGTCTGGAACTCTCTGGGGTGAGAAAGGTGGGGCAGGAAGCCACGTTAAGGTTTTTGTCTATTTTTTAATATTTAAGAGCCAACTATTGGGCGTAAGGGTATTGACGAGTCAATCATCGAAGACTCCTTGGGCTCCTGCTGCATGGCCTGCACGGTGCAGGGCTTGCTGGGGCTTCAGTGGGGATGGAGGACAGAGAGCCCGTCCCTGTCCTCGGGAGCCCTACCCTTGAATAGCGAGCTGGGACACTGAGAGAGAGACTTGCCACATAGGCAGGCCCATGCCACCCTGAGCACCTGGGGATTCTGAGCATCTTGAGCCAGCTTCCTGCAGGCTAGAGTCACCTGGGAGGAGGAAGGAAGATGGGGAAGGTGGGCAAGGAAGGAAGAGGCTTGGGGCCAGGCCATTGGCCTCGAATCAGGGTGTCTGGGTTGAAGTCCCAGCTCTGCTAATAATAGTAAGATTTTGTTGAGCACTTGCCATGAGCCAGGCACTGTGCCTTTCCATGAATTGTCTCATTTGAGTCTTACTCATTCCTGTGAGCTAGAAAATCAGCTTCGTTTTACAGATGAGACTGAGCAGGGACTCAAACTTGGGCGCTGTGACACTAGCCCCCTGTGTGACCTTGTCAGTGCCCTTCACTCCTCGGCTTGCCTTTCCTCAGTTGACGGTGAGGGCTTGGACTGGTCCCCGAGGCCTCCTCCCTCACCAGCGGCCGAGAGTTACCAACAGGAGCCGAGCTCTGGGCTGGCCAGAGTGGGGCCTCCGTTCCATGGTGCGGCTGGCTGCTCAGAGTGAGGTTGCCAGTTCGATGGTGTTGGCTTGGCTACTGACTTCACCTTTAAACCTCAACTGGCCATTTTTCAGATGTGTGTGGTTGGTCCTGAGGGAGGGCAGGTGAAAAGCCTGTGGCGGGGCAGCGTAAATCTGAGCTGCTGTTTCTAACTGCTGTTGGCTGGGCCCTGGCTGGGCGTCACTGGGGAGCCAGCCACAGGACCCACTGCCATCTTGACCAGTGTGCTCTTCTTGAGGTCAGCCCACCTGCAAACTTGCTTTCCTTCCTTCCTTTGTTTGTCCATCTGTCCATCGTCATTCAGTAACCACTCCTGAGAGCTTACTCTATGTGCTGGGCACTGGGCTGGGTGCTGGGAATATGGAGGTGAAGGAAGCGGGGCCCCTGTTTCTAGAACTGATGGTTTCTTGCCAGATACAGAGTGCTGGGGATACAGGGGGCTCTGAGAAGGCTTCCTGGAGGGGGCGGCGTCCGAGCTGACTGCAAGGCAGGGATATGGCATGGCATGTCCAGGGAGCAGGGCTGGGACCTTGTTCAGTTGCTCAGGCTTGGGTGGAGCTCTGTTCATGGGTAATTCAGGGAGCCAAGGCCCTGTGAGTCAGCCCAAGCTGGTAAAAGGTTGCCTCTCCTTCTTCGTAGCTGCAGCCCCTCTCGAAGCCCCTTACATAGCCCAAGTGGTCCATTAAGGTCCACTTCCCTGGGCCATTTCCTGGGAAATGTGGGAGTGCAGGATTCCACCCAGGTCCTTAACCCCTGGCTGGCTGCTGGGAATTCTGCCTGGGCCGCTGGTTCTGTGCTCAGCATGCCGTTCCCAGCTGAAGGCCTGGGGATGAGACTTTTCATGGAGTGTTGAGAGAGACATAATTGTCTAGAATAGATTCCATTTTTAAAGTGGAAAAAAAAAGAGAGAGGGGTTGTTTATATCACAAGCAATGTAATAACAAAGCTCACAAGAAGCAGATTTGCCCCTCCCCCTTCCCCGTTTGCATCTTTCTGGGTTTTGTGTTCATATTCACACGTTATTTTACAAAATTGTATGCAGAGCAGACACTGTTGTGTGTTCTGCCTTACTCAGTCCTATAATATAAAATTTCCTCTGTTGCAACAGTCTTCACATTTATTATTTTAATGGCTGTGTTATGGTCCATGGAGAGGAAGAACTATTATTTCTATTGCCAGAAAGTTCCATGGGTTTTATTGACTCCTTTGGAAATTTGTTCATTCAGCAAGAATATGCTGTGTATCTGCTCTAGGGCAGAAACTGCTAGGTGCTTAGGGTGTAGATGAGTGAGATGTCACAGGCCCTGCCCTCCAGGGGCTCGCAGTCCAGACCCAGAGAAAAATCCCTTCACGTTGGAGTTGTGAGAGAGGTCAGCCCAGGAGAAAGTGGCAGCTCAGACACCCAATTTGAGTAGATGGAAAACAGGTAAAAACCACTTTGTCATCAGTGGTGAGAAAGCTTAGGAACATGGACCTGGGAGATCTTTCTGGGTTCATTGGAGGAAGACCTCCCTTACCTCCCCACCCCAGTGGTTTTTGCAGTTTTGAGGCCTGGGCCAGAAAATATGCTGGAAGTGAGGGGTCAAGGCTCCGAGGGACCTTGTCCACAGGGAGGCTGGGGAAATAGCCCCCGGCCCTACTGAGAGAGACCCCTCTGTGAGCGAGCATGGAGGCAGCTAGCGGGGGGTGGGCAGCAGGGGTGGGGTAGTCTCTGAAACGTCCCAAGTCCTTGGCAAAGGCTTGTTCTGCTGTGGCTCCTGCCTCTGGGGCAAGGTACTAAATTGTAGCAACAAGTTGCAACAGTTTAGTTTGGTTGTAAAGAGGAAGTTTCAGAATCCTAGGGGCTGAGTCCTTTTGAGCAGATGGACGTTTACAACATTAGTAAGGGAGTTATTTGGGGGTGAGCTGGGCTGGGCATGAGGGGAGAAGAGGGGCGATCAAGGATCCAGCAACTGGAATGCAATATCTTTGTTCTGGAGTTTTCTTTCATTCCGGATCCATGGCTCCCTTGCTCGTGTTCTTTCCTCTTTCCAGCCCGCCACTGTCCCTGTCCCCCCAGCCTCAGCTCCGGCCTTAAGGGAGCCTGACCTGAATCCCACTGTCTTCCTAGAGAGCAGGAGAGAAGTCGCTTGTTCTCACCCACCGAGGGAATGAGAGGGCTGGGGGGTGGGCCCTAGACCTGGTCACTGGGACGCTTCCACGGAAGGTCCTGCCCGGGTTTCAGGTTTATTGACCTCCTCGAGTCCCCTCTCCAGCCTGCAGTGGGGATTGGGGTGAGTACCAGGCTGCTCAGGGCTGAGGTGTGGCTAGGAGAGCTCTGTCGTGCTCCTCAGTGCCCCATTGAACACATGCTCAAAAAACCAAAAGCCAACTCTAAACCTTAACCTAGCTGTGTTCTTTCCAAATTGACTTAAAATTGGTAATAAGGCTAAACACGGGGATTTCAGCGCTTAGTAGATTTTAATAGAATGTTCCTTGTGGTTGAGGCAGGGACCTATGTGTTTGTTTTCTGTGTATCTCCTGTCACCTTGTTTACACTACTGTTTGGTGGTGATTATAGGCTGGGGATTATCTTTGAATTTATTTTGAATTATGTACCATTTCTTACACTGGAGGAGGGAGAGGTGGGTGCAGAAGAGGGAATTAGATAAAGCAGAAGGAGGCCGTGGCGTGGGTGCCTCTGGAAGCAGCCGCTGGGTTTCCATCCCATTTTCACTGAGTTTGTGTGTTCATGAAATAGGTATCAACTGTTGGCTCTGCGCTGGGGACCCGGAGGTGCTGGGGTTACGTGATTGCATAAAGCAGACACAGTCCTTGCAGTGCACGTTCTGGTGGGAGACCCAGACGGCAGGCGGGCAGACAAGCTCACGGGTGGGGCTGGTGGTCCGTGCTGTGGACAGCGACGGCCAGGTGAGGCCTGTATCGGGTCCTGCAGCCTGGGGGGCCTAAACCACAGAAATTTACTTCTCACGGTTCTGGAGGCTGCAAGTCCAAGATCAAGGTGCGGGCAGGGTCTCTCTCCTGGGCTTGCAGATGGCCGCCCTCCTGCTCCCTCTGCGCTGCGCTGGTTCGTCCTCTGTACATGGGCATCCCTGCCATCTAATCTTCCTCCCCCATGAGGACACCAGTCTTACTGGATTGGGGCCCACCCTAATGTGTCGTTTTAAGTTATTTACCTCTTTAAAGGCCCTGTCTCCAAATATAGTGACATCTGAGGTCCTGAGGGTTAAGGCTTCAATGTGTGAATTTTGGGGACACAGTTCGGCCCATAACAGGGGAGAAGGGAGCAGAGTGTGTGCGTCAGCAGAGGCCCGTCCACTCCAGGGACTGGCTACGGGTTCCTCCAGGTGTGAGGGACAAGCCCTCCCGGGCTTTTCTCTACTTTCTCGGTTTTCCTTTAACAGCTTTGAGCCCATTTCCTTGTCTGTAAAATAACGGCTAATAGAACCCATCTCCTGGTGTCCTTTGGGTAGCTGAAGCTTGGAAGGCACTCAGCACAGTGTCTGGTTCATGGTGGATCCCCACGAAATGTCCGTTCCATGCCCTCTCCTGCCCCCCGCCTGCTCTTGCTTCATCGGAGCGCCTTTCCCTTCCGTCCCGCCTTCATCCTCTCTGCTCCCCAGGTCCCCTTCTGATCCAGGCACTTTAGTCACTTTAGTTTCGAGTCCCTCTGTCTTCCTCACAGGGGCGATCGCACCCCCCGCCCAGTCCTGTGGACCGAGTGTTCTTGGAGGTGGCTTTTCCCCTCTGATGAGCCGTAAACACTGTTTTTACACAAGCAAGCAGTAACACTTGTAGAAGACTGGTGCTGGGCTGTCAACTTAAACTCCCATTGCGGGGGGATGTCTCGGCGCTTCTCTGCACTGGCCTGCTTGCTGGCCCCACCGTCCCTGTTGGAGGTGCTGCCTCTGGAACCTTGCCCATGGTAGGCACTTAGTGAAGCTTCGGAAACGGGTCATAGTGTCGCTCCTGAGTGTCGGTCAGGCAGACCCTGGTTCAGCAGGCACCGTCCCATAGCTCTGTGTGACCTGGGTAGGATGCTTTATTTCTTTGGGTTCTGAGGCTTAACCACTGTGCTGTGTGTGTCTGGTTCTTATGTAAATGGCAGGGGCTCTGGAGGCAGCCCTGTCCTAATCCTGGTTCTGCCACGGGCTGGCTCTTTGACCTTGGGTGAGTTACGCAACCTTTCTGTGCCTGTTTTCCTTGTTTGTGGAATGAGGAAAATGAGAACTACCCCAGAGGATTTGGGTGCTCCATCAAGTTTAGCTTTATGGTTTATCGGTTTTATTTATACACAGTTTGTTCAGCACAGTGCCGGGCTCCCTATTCCAGTCCTGTGTCGTTTTACGACGAGGGCAGGTTCTGAAAAATGCATCGTTAGGCGATGGTGTTGCTGGGGGAGCATCACCGAGTGCACTCACACACACCCAGATGGAATGGCCTACTCTGCATCCAGGCTGCGTGGTGCTGATCTTATGACACCACCGTTGTCTGTGCGGTCCGTCGTTGACCAAAATGTCGTTATGTGGCACATGACTGTATAAATACGTCTATTTTAATAATCTATTTTATAGTAGATTATCTATTTTTAAAAACCTATTTTAATCTATTTTTTCTATTACTGTAAAATTTGAAGTCACACTCAGGTTTTTGCAGTCAAAGTGTCTCAATCCCAGGAGGGTGGCAGTGCTGATGTCCCCATCTTATAGCTGGGAAGATCGAGACTCAGAACCTGCGTGACCAGCCCCAGGTAGTGAGCGAGAGATCTCAGCTCCTCTCTCCGCTTCTCTAATTTTCAGGCCGATTATTTTTCGTATCTGCTTCCGTTGCCTCTCTGTCTCATCCCGCTTAACCCATCCTGGGGATAATGTCTGAGAAGTTGGGGGTGTGTAGACTTGCGTGCTTTTGCATGCAGCCTTAAAGCAGTGATGGTTGAGGTCCAGTGCCCTGCTGGCTTATGGGGCCAGGCGTAAGATGCAGCCCTCCCGTTCCATCCCTGGACTGTGGGTGGGGGTGGGTGACCGGGACTGTGAGTTCTGGGCTGCCTGGTTCCTGCAGGAATCGTTCACTCTTCTCCCTCAGCCTTCCAGAGCCGCCTCCTCCTGGCCACCTCCTCGCCCACCGGCGTGCTGTTCTCAGCCTGCCTTCTGCCCAGCTCCGCCCACCAACTGTTCCTGCCTTTGCCAGGGTGAGGAGGAGGTGGCTGTGTCTCGCCAAGTGCTCATGAAAAATGCCTTATTATGGGATTAATTACTCGCCACTGAGCACTGTGGAGTTCACAAGTCCCCATCAGTACTGTGACTTCTCGTCTCCGACTGTCTGCACGCCTTCTTCCAAGCCTACCTGCAGTTAGCGCTGCTGACTCTCTGACTAGCACTTTAAACCTCGGGTCTGACAGGAAGGAACAGACAGTGGCCTCTGAGGCAGAGGCTGAAGATCTGGCAGCGGCCGTCCCTGCCAATTACTAGCTTTAGTCCTTGGAGTCTTGGTGTCTTCAAAGTGGGGACATTGGGCCAGGGCTGTTGCGGTTGTAAAAGCCTTTGTGTGTTCAGAGCTCCCCAGTATCACACACCTGGGGCAGACCAGCGTATTAAAGAGAGCCTGCAAAAGGATGGCTCTCTTCCCCTTTAAAACAAGTCCCAGGCTTTAATGATCCTTAGGTTGAAATAGTGGACTCTCGCCCTCCCCGCTTCTGGCTTTCAGACAAGAATCTGAGGAATGTGATACTCCATTGTGGACCTGAGCTAAGATCAGGGGCTGGGGCAGGACTCAAGGCTCTTCTGGGGCTTTGTGCCCTGGACCTGGGACATTCCAAATTGGTTGTGGTCAAGAGTCACCACGACTACAGGCGCATTAATTCCTGCCTCATCGGCGGGATTGCTGGGGACAGCTGGGAGGGGTGGGGAGATAAATGCCCCCACCCTTCCCAATGCTCTTATCTAAGAGAACTCGGGTTAGAAGGAGTTTGGAAGAGAAATCCCGAGTCAGCTGGTTCTGGGTAATAGGGAAGACCATGGGTCAGTCTCATCTTTCTTCTTCCTGACCATCTCTCCCTGCTGTTGACCAGGTCCTCCTACGAACCTTGCTGGATGCTCTGTGCATTTGCTGCCTCACGGCATGCTCAGAGGCCGCAGCTGGTTAGAGTGAGACGTCTAGAGTACAAGACACCAACGGCTGCTGCCCGTGTGCTCTTGGGCAAGTGGCGTAAGCATTCTGCACTTCAGTTTCCTCATCTGCAGAACAGGCCACCAATGGAGCCTCCCCACAGGGTTGAGTGGGCTAGCGAGGCCTCCTGTGAAAAGCACCCAGAACTAAGTGTTAGTGGTTATCATCTAATTGTCTGCACTGTTCTCTGAGGTGGGCTTTGCGATTCCTGTTATGCTCATGAGGAGGGAGGTTCAGAAAGCTTAGGGATGTTCCCAGGTTCCCTCACGCAGGGAGTGGAGACTCCAGCGCTCATAGCCAGGGTGGCCTGACTCTGGAGTATCCTCTGGGGAGTGTGTGTGCCCATGTCTGTTCATGTGCCCATCCATGTGTGCATGTGTTCATGTGTGTACAAGCCTGTGTGTGCACGTCTGTGTATACATGTCCATGCCTGCACGGCTGTATATACGTGTCTGTGTATGCACATACCTGTATGTGCACGTCTGTATACATGCCAGTGTGCACATGTCCGTCTACATGCCAGTGTGTGCACGTGTCCATGCGTGTGCACACATGTCTCTGGGGTTGGAGCGGGGCTCGGCCCCAGGTAGGGTGGTGTGGCCGGAACCTGGCAGCTCTCTGGGGCCGGGCCGCTCCCTTCTCTCATGTGCAGCTTCAGCCTTGGCCTCCGTGGAACCAGACCAGCTCTGGCAAAGGAGCGATGCCTGGCGGGGGGTAAAATAAGCCGCAGCCAGGTTTCTGGTGAAAGACGTGGTGAGGTCATCCCTGTGGCCAGGCTCCCTGCTCAAGGACAGTGGGCTGGCCAGCCTTGCAGACGAGGGTGCTGCCACAACCTGCTCTAGGAAAAATTTAATTTTTCTATAAAGCGTGGAATAAGTGGGTTTTATCCTCACTCTGTGCCTCGTATTTGGGTCATTTTCTCCAGGGAGGCCAAAGGTGCTGGGATGCTGCTTGTCCACGCTGGCTTCTCTGGAGAGCTCGGTTCTGCCCTGCTGCAGCCCATGTGCCCAGGGCTGGCTCAGTGGAGAACAGGCCTGAGAGGTGAAAAGGTAGGAGAGGCAGTTGGCTGTTCAGTTTTGGATTTCTCGTTCCCACAGTCCAGGGTGATCCAGAGCAGCGGCCTCCTGCCCTCGCCATCCCGAATCCTCCCCTTCCCGCGCAGCCTCTTGCTGCTGGGCCTGCTGCCTGCAGCCGTGCTCCTAGACCTCTGCAGGGTGAGGGAGGAAGAGCATCCTCTCACGTTGCCCCCGTGGGGAAGGAGCCGCTCCAGGCCCCCTTTGCCTTTGAGCTTGTGAAAGTCCATGGGCTGCACTTGAGGGTCTCTGTGAGCCCCCTGAGATGGTGTGCCAGGGCTCACAGTCTTCAGCCGATTCTCGCAGGGTCCTTAATGGCTGGAAGTGTTAACCACTGGTCAGAGAGATGGGAACTTCGGGTTTCCTGTTTATAGAGCGTGTGTGTGCACACGTGCTTGTGTACGTGTGTGTATGTGCAGTCAGGCTATTACCAGGCAGGAGGGTCTGTTCATTGTAGGGTTGGGTTATGCCGCCCCGGGATACACATATGTGTGTGGAGCGCCGCTTCCCTGATCTCATCTCGCAGGACAGTGGCCTTCCTCTCTCATGCGGTCTTTCTTATAGGAAGCCTTTGGTATCACATCGCTTCCGGGCGTCTCTTCAGTGTGGGGCTGGGCTGCAGCTTTGTGTGGTGATGTTTGGTTTTAGCGGGTTCGATCTGTTATTCTGGATCCTGCAGAAACTGGGCTCTTCCGTCTGTCCTTTGGTCTTCTACTTGGACACTGGCCCTCAAAGGATCCTTCTGAAGCCCCCGTATCCAGACAGGTTGCCTCACCTCCCAGAGCCTCTGGGTCTCTCTTTTATGGGGGAGGGTGGGGAGCAGGGGAGTAGGTGACTGGCTTGCTACCCAGGTCTTACCTACCTGGGGTTTGATCCCCCATAGAGCCTTGCTTTGGTTTTGGACTTGAGCTTCTGCTTGGCCTAACTCGCTGTGTGATCTTGGGCAAGTTGCTGGAGTGCTCTGAGCCTTGCTTACCCAGTGACGGTTGAGTCAAATGGGTGTTTCTCATACTGTCAGTTCAGACTTATTGGTGGGTTGTGAAATGACTGTAGTAGGTGGCAACCAGAATTTTTAGAAATGAAATAAAATGGATTCAAATGGAAAATATCAGAGTGCATAGCATGCATGTATATGTCATTTCATGAAGATTTTGTTTGATGTTTGAGTGTATTTGTGTTAAAAGTTTTTAATTTTCTTTTTTCTTTTACTGTGGCTTGAGATAAAAAAGAATGTTGGCACCCTCGGAATGGGCTGCTCTGGGGGGCCTCTTTCAGCCTGATTGTGTGGTTCCCCCTACGCATCTGAGCTGAGCTGGGTCTCCCCCACCACTCCCGCTGAGCCTGTAAACGGAGCCCCTTGCAAGATCAAACTCTTTAAAGTTCTTTACAAAATTCTGGGAAATGAGCTGCATTCCTGGGGTGGAATAAATCATGTTAAGTTAGGCTGGGCAGGATGTGACTTCAAACCCCTGAAGTGGGTTGTGTGAGGGCAGCGCTTGTGACTGACTCATTATGAGCTCAGTGGCGACACAGACTTCTTGAGAGAAGAGGCAAAGATGGTGGGGGAGGGGAGCTGACTGGCCCGGGGTACCACCAAGCACGGTTCTGCCCCTGTTAGCTCATTTTGATCCTCACAATAGTTCTGTGAGTTGAGCAGTGCTCTGACTACATTGTAGACACGGGCCATCAGCTAGACTGCTGGGGGCTGCGCTGCTCGCCCAGCTGTCCTGGGGGTTAGCTGGTGGTACCTCCATTTTACAAATGGAGAAACTGAGGCCCAGGGGCCAAGTCAGCCTGGCACAGTTTGTTCTGTTCATTAGTGATGGGTCTGGAATTCCACGGCCAGTCTGGCTGCCTCCTGAGTCTGGGTCTTTCTAATCTGCCTTCTGTAAAGGTCATGAATAAGTTATCACCATTTGGAAGGTCTCTCTCCTTTCAGGGATGAAGCTTATTATCAGAGTTGACTCAAATGACCTTTTGATCAATCCAGGAAGATTGTTGTTGACCGCTGGCCGGTCACGTGTCTCTTCGAAACACTAATGAAGATTAGTGGACGTCAGACTTGGCTGGAAGGGTGGGTGAGAGGATCCTGGATGGCCACAGAGAAGCCTTGGCCCATTCGGAGGCCTTTGCTGCCTTGCCTCCGAAAGGGGAAATGAGCCACATGAGAGTCGCTTATGTTTGGAAAATAAAATGGAAGATTATTGGGCTTAACGTTTGGCGCTTTAAGAATGAGTGGTCAAGAGTCCATTGGACTCGATCCCTGGAGTTTGGACCCTTTGGGAGACTGGAACCTTCGCCATTACTTGAGTTCATCAGGTTTTATTCAGCACCTGCATATGCTGGGTGACGGGGACCCAGCAGTGACTGGGACCCATCAAGGCCTGAACAAGCTCTCAGCTCAGCCAGAATGGGGTCAGGATGGCTGTCCGTGGAAGTGGTTCCGCTATTGAGGCTTTTGTTTTTTGTTTTATTTAAACATCACTCAGGGAACAACAAGCTGCTGAAGACCTGGTGGCTTCTGGGCTGAGTGGTCTTCAAAAATCGTCTTTCGTTTCTGATCCCGAGTTGGGTTTCTCAGCTGTCGTGATGTGGACTCAGGAAACCAGCATGCTGTACTCAGTGTACCCATCGATACAGTGGCTGTATAATTAGATCTCTTCAGTACGGTTGTTTTTCTGTGTTGGATTTCAGCAAACTGCGCTTGCATGCTTGGGGAGAGGAAACCCCTCCTATCAAGAGAACTGAAGGGAAGGAACGGCTTCGCTGCAGGAATCCGAGGGTTCAGGTTGCCCCTGGTGCGTGGGAAGCTGGGGAGATGCTGTCTGCGAGAGGGCAGGGTCGGCGTGTTCAGTGCACAGTTCCCATCGGGAGGGCAGCCAAATAGTTCTGTCACCCTCGTCAGACCTGGGGGCGCTTCTGCGGGGATAATCAGCGCCTCGCAGTTTGGGAGGGGGTGACGCCCCCAGATCTGAGAAGACTTGCTCCTCTTTGCAGTTTCTCCCGGGCGGCCGAGTGCAAGCTTATTACCAAGTAGGTGAGGCACATGTGTGATCTCACTGTGCAAATATTGAAGCAATTAAAGCAAAGTCGAGGGTCCAGTGTGCATGACTGAGTGCAGATCCAGCGGTGGCCTCTTACCATTGAGTGGCAGCTGCTTAACCTATTGCTCATGTGCCTCCGTCACTCCTCCTCTGGACATTAGACCTGGGTGGCGAGGAGGGTTACCTTTGGAAGGCTATTCTCTTGGACAGCCAGGTTCCCAGGAGGCACGATGTGAGTGGTAAACCTGAGCATTTGAACACTTCACTTCAACAAGCGTTGGTTGAGGACCCTCTCTAGGCAGACCCTGGGCTTGGGCAGCACCTGAGTAAGGAATGAGGGGACAGTCCCTGGCTTCAAGGAGTTCTAGGCACCACGGTGAGACAGGCAGAGAAGCAGTGGTTCTGGTTTCTGTCCCCTGTGTCTCAGAGGACAAGAGAGATGGGGCTGGAAGGAGAGTTGGGAGACGGTGGTGGAAGGAGTTGGTTGGGGTCTGAAGGCCATGGGGATCTTGCTCTCCAGGTGCCATGGGCTGTCATTCTGCATGGCGGAGTTCTTGAATCGCAGGATTGTCTTCAAGTTCTAACTGCTTTCTGCCCTGATTGACCAGTTGATTGATTCATTCATCAAGAAGTAGTTTCTATGCCCAAAGCCATGTATCTGTGGCCCTGAGGACAAGGGTGGTACTTCGTGGAGGAGACCCAGTTGGGCACTTGGGTCTGCGTGACACATGGTACATGAGATCTATGCCCAAGACCCTTTGGACACTGACCAGAGAGTTCCTGAGATGTTGGCTGGCTTCTCACTTAGGAGGAAACGACCGCGGTGGGGCATTGGTTCCCAGGATTCTCCCTGAGCCTGGCTGTTTGGGGTAGTAGATCAGAGGATGAAATCTTGCCTCATTTGTCCCTCTCTTGTGGCAGTTAATCACTTTCTCCCTAGTCTCCTCATGGAACTCTTTTCCCCTCTCTCTGATTGGAAGCCCCTCCTGGCTAGTCCATGGTACTTTCTAACTGCTGACCTCACCACCTTAAACTGAGGTCAGGGAGGATGATCTCTTTAAAATACAAATCCGATGATGTCACCCTCCCCCCCACCTCCTACCTCTTGTGGTGGCCTCCTCTTGTCCCTAGAATAAAGTCCACATAGCTCACTATGGCTGATAAGATCCTGGCTGAGCTGCTGGGCGAGTTACTGGGCTTATTTATTCCTCCAGCCTCATCTCCAGCTTCTGCGTCTCATATGCCATACACACATAGAAAGAGGGGATCTATGCACAAAATTCTGGTGTCGTTTTTGATGGTCTGGGTTTCCTGGGTGCAAGGGAAAGTCAAAATTACCCCAGGCCCCGCCTCCTGCAGTCAGGCAAACGTGAGCATTTCTCAGTGTTCCCTGGGACTCTCAGGAGTCCTGGGAAGTCCCTCCATGGCCTCTGAGGAGGGATGGGCAAAGGGGGTGGGTTCTGGCTCTCTGGTGCTAAATTCCTCACTGGCCTGTCTCTGGTCTGGTTTTCTTATCTGCTTAAGCATCAGCAGAGGCTTGGGTTGGAATTCTGCTAATGGAAACAAGCCCCAGCTTCTTCTGTAAGCAAACAGCATTCCTGAGGTGGGGAGGCAAGGGGCCCCTCCTCCCAGTCCTCAGCAGCTTCTGGTCTCTGGGCCTGGGGAGAGTGAGCACCTTAGGGTGGGGGGCTGCTGTGAGGTGGGCCCTGGTGGCAGAGTGGCTGACTGCTCCCTGTAGATCAGTGCTCTAATAGTCCTGGTGTTTATACAGGGAGGCTCCTGGAGGCCATTATCTTGTTTGAGCCTGATAGCAGCGTCAACTGAGCAGGTGACATCCATCTGCAGGGTCATTCAGCTGGTCACGATAAGCCAGACTCCAATCTGGCTCTTCTGCCACAGGCCCTGTGCACATCCCACCAGACAAGCATTTCCCAGGCCAGCATCCAGAGATGCTTTTCCTGTAGGGTGTTCCCGGGCCCTAAGCCTGATTGGACGAAGTGAAACAGGTTTCCTTACTTATGGCTTCTCAGAACCTTCCGTGTGTGTCCTGACTGCGGGTTTCTAGCCTTCCTCGGCCACGAAACCGCTTCCCTCCTGCAAATTCCTGTGGTTGGGAGTCTCCTGCTGTGCCGCATCCTCTGTGGACTGGTGTAACCTGCAGAGAGAGTCACCAGTCTTCTGGAAGCTTTTCACAGCCCCAGGTATCATTCTAGGAGGGATTAGGATTAATTAGGTCAGAAGGACAAGATAGAGGGATTGGGAGGGGAGTTCCTATTAAGCGGCGGATTCTTTGCTGGGAACTTGAGTTGCAACTGCTCCCATAGTGTTTTTTTTCTTATTCTAAAGTTAAGTTAGGAAATTGAGGTGTTAGCCTCAAGATCACAGGAATCTGGGGAGTGGGGGATTCAAAGCTGGGTCTCTCTGACTCCAAATTTGCACTCGTTCCACTCCATCCCATCACAATGTTTGCATTACAAACATTTATCTTGGGATTTGCAGAATCGGTGGTGCTCCACATGGTGGAGGGGGGGTTGGGGGGTGGGGGTGGAGGGGAACGGGGGTGGGGGGGTTTGTCCAAGTTCATCTCTGTTCTGTGCTGGTTCCAAAGATGGGTGTCGGCAGCACTTGCTTAGCACATACAGACCGAGTGCTCCAGGAGAGGCAGGCAGGGCCGCCTTTTTCTGGATCTCAGTGAGCAGAGCCCACGCCAGCCAAGGTCATTTCTGGTGTGTCTGGTGGTAAATGTTAGCTGCCTCCACCTTGGTTAATCAAGGGGTGCTAGAAGGTTCCAGAAAACTGAGATGGTTTCAGAAAACTGAGATGGTTTATTCAACCTTGTGCAGAGCTTCCTGGGGACCAATAAATTATCTTTACTTCTATCCCTCTTTGTAGTTTGAAAGCCCCAATATGCCTTCTTTCCCTTCTTGTTTTGGGGATATAAAAATTAGTCCATAAATGGTCTGGATTGTGTAGCACATTAGGTGGTGTGACCCTTGTGTGTGCTTTCAGCTTGGGTCTCCTTGTTCATTGCGGCTCTTTAACTCTGTCCCTCTGTGCGCAGCTCACGGGGGTTTCCAGGCTCTTAGGAATCTTCCCCTTACTCCTCCTTCCTCAGCCTTGCCCTGTGCCTCCTTCCTTCATTCAGGACACTTCAGCTGAGCACTTGCTCTGGGTCAGGCTTTGGGCTAGACATTTGAAGTCGAGATGAATGAGACCCAGTCCCTGTCCTCACATAAAACTGCAAATCGTGACCGTTCAGCTGTTTGTCACTGAGACACCACAGAGCACAGAGGGGAGGGAGGCATGGGGAGTCTTTTTGCAGCAATCAGGGAGAACCTTACAGAGGAGGGAGTGTTTGCGCTGAGATTTGAGAGAGGGTTTCCTGGTGCAGAGGACACTCACTGGCTTCTTCGAAGGCCTGGAGCGTGAGCAGAGTGGGACATGCACAGGAATTGATTATGAGGAGTTGGGGGTGACTGTCACTGGGGCAGCGAGGAAGGACGGGGGAGAGGAAGGCCAGGAGCACTAGGGGAGGTTCATGGGTGGGGTCACAAAGGGCCTCCTCACCTGCAGAGATGATTTGATTTTCTTCTGGAGGTGGCGTGGCGCATTGAGCTGTTTTGAGCTGGCGAGTGATTTCAATAAAATAGGAAGTAGCATGAATAGAAATGGAGCTGCTGAGTCATCCTGAAGGCAGCTAGGGTGATGGGTTTGAAGGTGGTAGGAGGCTTAGGAGAAGGTTAGTAAGGAGGCAGCTGTGCAGCCTGGAAAGGAGGAGACGCAGGCCTGGACTGAAGTGGGGCGCCGGCGGTGGGGTTGGCACAGCGCTTGCTAATGGCCCAGGGAGGAGTTTCCGGTGATCATCTTGGGTGACCAGGTGGATTGTGTCTTTCTCAGAGATGGAGACCCAGTAGAGAGTGCAGATTTGGGGAGAGGAGCGCGGAGGGAGCTCAAGAGTGGTGGTGCTTGTGGGTCCCTCAGGTGGAGACATCCATCTGGTGGGCACTCGGGCATATATGAAGGGGCATGGGGGAGGGCTCTGGGTGGAAAATTCATCTGGGTATCATCCTTGGGTCTAATCGTGGTTTGCCAAAACTGTTCAATAAATAGCATTTGCTGGAATTTCCTGCGCGGTGGGTGAGCTGAGACAGCCACGGGAGCGCTCCCTTCCCTCCCCTCCCCCAGCATGGCTGCTGCTTGTTCTCCATTAACCACCTGGAACTCTCCATGCTGGTGGACTTGGCTTATGAATCTCTGGCTGAGCTGTGTGTTGGAGGCTCAGGAGGTTCATGCCCTGCCTGCAGAGGCAAGGCAGCCTCCTTTGCCTGATTTTTCTTTTTTATTGGGCATTTAGGAATCTTTACAGTCCAGTCCAGTAAGTGAGTTCTGGTAAGATCCCTTAAAATACGGTGTATTATAAGGGACAGTCACTCCTTGGTGACAGCATCATCCATGATGATCCTTGTTTGGGCCCTGGGAATCGTTTTGCTCTGAGGACTTCTGTTTTAAGGAGACCGGGCTTCTGCACTTCAGAGTTGAGAGAGTTCTTGCCAAGAAGGGGTCTGGCATCTGTGCCACATCTGCTCCTACTAACCCTTTAAATCAGTGGTTCTCACCTGGGAGCGAGTTTGCCCCCCAACCCCCACCTTTGGCAGTGTCCGGAGACATTTTTGGCTGTCACAACTGGGGACCGAGTGCAACTGTCATCTAATGAGTGGGTGGAGGTCAGAGATGCTAAATATCCTGCAATGCACAGGACAGCCGCCCACAACATAGACTTCTCTGGTCCCAGTGTTCCTGGAGCTCAGGTTGAGAAACCCTGTCTCAACTGATCGTGGTATTTTATGGTTCACGAGAGACTGTACCCTCTGCTCCCTTGGCTTGGGATCCTTTTCTACCATCTCTTCTCTCCCCCATTAATATTCTACCCAGCTTACTGTCATCTCCATGAAACTCTGCCCTGAGCTTCCAAGTTTTCCATTGAATTACCCCTTTCTCTCTGTGGCTACAGCAAGTCGCTTGTTCCTCTGTCTTCCTTCACTGAGCCTTGTGTTAGAGCTGGTTGTTGACACGGTCTTCCCCTCTGCAGTGAAGGTTCCACAGCGACAGCTGTCCTGTCTCCTTGTTACGTACATTTAATGAGTCTATGTTGAATTAAACAGCCTTGCGAGATAGAGAAGGTGGCATGAAATATTATCTGCATTTACACTTGAGCTAGAGAGGTGGCGCGTGCCCAAGGTCACACGGCAAGTGCTCCTTCTTCACCCATGTGGCAAATCTATCTGTTGGGCAGCTGCCGTGTTTGGTGTTGGGTGCAGTCGTGAACGGGACAGAAGAAAACCAAGGAGCTTGCTTTTTGACCACTCTATGCTCTGTACAATCCCAGACTGGCCCTTGAACTAGGGTATCATGTCATCCCACACATTATAAACTCCTTGGGTCCTTTACACCTTTGTCATGATATTTTTGCACATAGATCCTCAGTACGTATTAGTTGACTGAATAAGTAAATCTAATGGGTTTGAAAGTTTCTGTATCATTTCAGCAACTGCTTTCACAGAACCTTCCTTGACAGTGGAATTCAGGCACCTTGATAGTGTCATTTAACTCAAGAGCAGTGGCTGTAAGGACAAAGAGAAGGGACATGTTCATCTGTGTTCCCTGGGATAGAATTGGGGATGAAAACGCAGTCAGAGGAGGTTGCCTGTGTACATCAATGATTAAGCTGGAACGGGGCTCTGGTGTCTGGGTCGAGGCCACCTAGGTCTCTGAACCGGAACCTCGGCTCAGAGAATTTAAAAGCTTTGCCCGAGGTCACACCTCTCTCCTTCTGATCTTTAGCTAGTGACTTGCGTTGGGAGTGTGGAGTCCCTTGTACAAACCAGCACAAGGAGATGGGGTTTGCGGCTTCGAGTTGGCATTATTTGTGTCTGTCTTACTGGTTTGCTTAACCGGGGTCGGGGGAGGTTCTCAGTTATTTTCTCCGCACGGCTCCCGGCTCCCGAGAGCTCAGGGTACGGCAGTTCAAGTGGACCCTGAGCAGGGCGCTGAGGCCGAGTGGGTCTGAGTTTGAACCTGGGTTTTGTGACCCGTCTGAGCCTCATTTCCCTCACCTGTAAAATGATGATATATATACCTTATGAAATTGAGTGAGAAAATGGAGCGTATTAGCAGGCCCTCGGTACGTGGGAGCTTTAAGATGAGTTGGGATGACTTCAAAGTTCCAAGCCTAGGACTTGGCCCAGGGAAGACTTTATATAAATCCTAGTTGTCTAGGAATGGAAAAGCTCAGTGTTTGCACTGGTGATTTTTCCTAGTAGAATAAGTTCTGTCTTTAAGGGGCTAGCAGTTTCTTTTCCAAACAAGTACATAAGTAAGTAAAAAGAGAACCAACTGGAGGGAGGGAAGGAGAGAGGGAGGGAGAGGATTCCTTGGGAAGACAGGAAGGAGTAAAAAGTCCAAATGGATGTTCGAGGGAAAGGGGAGAAGGTAGATAATCGAGGAATTACATTTTGGGTTGAAAGCAGAGGTTTTTGGTCAAGCTCTTTACTTTCAGTTTCATCATTTCCTGAGAGTCCTAATTTAGCCTCTGGTTGCATCCTCTCGATTATGGCCTAAAAAGGCAACTACTTGGGTTTCTTGGAGTTGGACTGGCAGCCGCAGGAAGCCGGCATGGGAAGGGCTGGCCTCGGGATATGATCTCCAATGGGGGGAGAGCTGCCTTCTTCCTCTTTAACTCCTTGCTGGCCTGCTGACTCCTGCAGATTCCCAGGGCCTCCTGAGGTTCCCTAATCTGAGCCACCGAGCTCCTTTCTGCAGACAGTGTTCTCAGTGCTGGCATGGGTACCCTGCTCAAGGGCCGTGCACACCGGCCAGCCCTTTGGGAAAACATTTTCCTAATACATCTCAGGGCCATAAAAATTTCTGGATGACCCTTTGCTCCAGTAACTCCACTTCTGGGAATTGATCTCAAGGTGGTCCACTAAATAAGAGGAAAAAACCTAGTAAGTGGCCATTTTAAAAAAAGAAAATCCCACAACTCTTTGGAATATTATGCAGCCATTAAAAGCGACCAACAACGAGACCTTGGAGTGAGGAGTCCTGGGTTCGTTCGAGTCCTCACTCGCCCAGCTTTGCGACTGAGTGGAGTTACGTCCCTCTCAGAGCCTCTGCATCATTACCTGTAAAGTGAAGCATTTGGATAAAAATGATCAACAAGCAAGCTATGGTCCTGTGGGGAAATGGTCATAATAAGTAGGGAAAATGCAAAATGTGAAACTCCATGATCTCCCTGTAATAGTTAAAAATCAAGTGTTTCTATGAATCAGAAGTAGAAGGGACCATTAAAAAAAAGAGGAAACTGATTTCTGCGGGGAGAGTGTCAAGAATTTAGGGGGGTGTTTTTGTTTCATTTTGAAAACCTTTATATTACGTACAGTTTAACAAGAAGTTTCAAAGAGGCTGTTTCAAAAAAGATGTGGTCCCAGGACAGGGCTGGGAGAAGTGGCTGCCGTGTTTAGTAGACTGCCCCCTTAGTGTCTGTTCTCTAGAGCCTCTCATTTCATTCCTAACAGCCCTTGACAGCGGCGGCTCACTCCGCCTGCGTCCCCAGAGGTGAGCGGTCACCTGTTAACCTGTCTGCGTAGCCGCCTTCCCTACCGGGCATACATGAGTCAGCAGCTGCCTTGCATGAGTCAGCAGCCGCTGGGCGCAGGAGCCGCCTCCTGACGCAGGTGGAGACGGGAGCTCAGCTGCAGCCCTGTGGCCCCCCAGTCGTGGAACGGATGTTCCTGTCGTGGCCAGGTGGGAGGCCTTCATAGAAAGCCCATTGTTCATGGTGACCTCGGCGGCCCTCCCCACCAGCTTAGCCCCTGTATTGATCTTGGCACTGCTGCTCACCCACAGCGTTCCAGCAGAGCTGCTGAAACCAAATAGCTCTGTCCTTGGCCTGGCCCAGCAGGGCCCAGCTGTGTCTAATGAAAAAGTCTGCTTGGAGCGAGACTCTTAAGCCCACCGTTCATGGGGGCCTAGGCATGCCTGGAGGCAGCGGGTGCAGCCCTCTGTGTCAGTCCAGCTCTGAGGGGACGCACTGTGCCCCTCTGTCTTACAGAAGTATGGCTTGGCCTCCAGGCCTCTGCCAGCCATCAGGGGTAGACAGCGCTGGCCTGTAACTGCCTCCCCCCGCAAACCCCAAGTGAGGAGCCGAGGGTGGTGGGTCTGGTGGAGTTTTCCCCCTCCAGCGCAGACCCACTGAGGAAAGGGCTGAGCGGTGTATGGGGTTCCCAGGGTAGGCTGAGTGCCGAGGGCCTGAGCCTGCAGGGAGCCCATGTGTTGCCATGAGGCCAGGCTGCCATGTCCTTTGCGGCTGGTCCCACCAGGGTTGGAGTTGCTGGGATGAAGTGGAGTTTGTTGAGGGCCAGGTCTTCTGCCATCACTCATGGGCTACTTGGTGTTGACAGCAGCCAAGGGAGTGAGAATGTAGACTTTTACCGTGCTCTGCTTTATGACGGGCTACGTGGTCCACCCCAGGAAGGCTCACTCTCAGCCTCCCCACCTGCCTGCTAACGCTCAGTAAATGTTTGTTGAATGCCATGGAATGCACTCCCCCGTACTCCCCACGTCAACTCAGCCCAGCTCTGGTGCTAGCCTGACTCCTGCCAGACCCCAGGCACAAGTGTGCTGGGAAGAGCCCAGGCCCGGGGGCCAGGAGGATCTGGGTTAGAACCTAGTGCCATGACTGGGCTGGGCGACCCTGGGCAAGTGACCTGCCCTCTCTGAGCCTGTTTCCTCATTTATACATGGGAATGATAAAAGCTCTTTTTTAGGGTGATTGCTGGTTAAGTGAGGTTATAAATAAACTGAGTGTGATGATGGCAGTAGTACTTAATGAGTGCCCCCTTCCCTCCTCCTCTGGGGCTGACCTTGTGAAGGTCATGCAACATCTTCGAGTGTCTTCCCTGGGCTGGGCCACTGGAACTCCTAATCAGCAGCAGACTTAGGATTTTGGGGGACAGGGTTCAAGGGAACTCCTTTTTGTGTATTGATGGGTTTGGAGTCTGCAGAAAGACAGAACCAGCAGCCCGTGAGGCCCCGTGCCCTGTGATCACTGCACATTCTTGAGCAGGGCAGTGCCACGATGGGGAGACTGGTTTCTGGAACCTGGGTGGCGGGACTCGGGGGAGGCCCACTGGCCAGTGGTCAGATGTATGGCAGAGCGACAGAGGACAGCTGGTACTTACGCTGGCAGAGGGAAGCCTTTGATTTGCTTGAATGGACTGGCCAGTGCAGAAGTGAGGACAGCCGGAAGTAAGCTGGCGGTGCCCAGGGCCCTGCCACCTGCCTGGCCCCCAGACCCACACGGAAGACGAGGGCCAGCCAGGTGCTCTGCCACCGTCCCATTCCTGCCCTGTCTGCTGCTGCCTGACTCTTGGGCCCTGCCTTCTCTCAAGGGGTGGACCTTGCAGGTGGATGGTGGCCCTGTCCCCCGAGAGGGTCTGCCAGGGTTTGCTTGTGCTGGGAATGTAAACAAAGCCACCGGCTGAGGGAGATGGGGAGGCTGCCAGGCTCTGCTCCTTGGACTTGCCTTTGCCCTGTTGTGGGGGCAGGGAGCAGATTTCCTGGAAAACAGCCTCTCCTGGAGTGAGTCCAGGGGAGCCCCTCAGCCTTGATCTGGAAACCATTTAACGAGCCCAGATAAGAAGGCCTGGGCAGCCCAGACTTTGCCTTTTGTTGCTCCTACCCAAGCCTCCAGCCTCCTTGGCATCCAAGTCGTTGTTGGAATCTGGAAGCATGAAGGCCCTTGTGACTCCGGATTTGGGGTCCTCTTGGCTTCCCTGAGGAGGGGCCCTTGCTCTCACAAAGGAAAAGCCTTCCTGTATCGTGAGCTAGGCAGTGAGCTTCTGGGTTGTTCCGCTGGTGGCCGTGGGCTGGCTATGTTTGGGTTTCTAAGCCCTGATTCCTGTTCACTCAAGGCAGCTGTCGTCTCAGCTGACCCCAGCCTGAGCCTTGGAGCAGGATTAAGCACTGTGGTGATGCTGCAGGAAGGCCAGGGGACCAGGAGTTTGGAGTCCTTCCCTGGCGACTCTGGACTTACCTCCAGGGAGCTTCTGTTTCCTCATCTGTGAAACGGGATAATAACACGTGCCATTACCCACCTTACAGAGTTGTGATGAAGATCTTTCGAGATAGCGAAACCTGTGTGAAAGCCTTTCATAAACTATAAAACCACACAGATGTAAGGGATTATTATTTCATCATCTTTGTTTCGCAGATGAGTTTTAAAAAAAGCAAACATTCATATACTCAGGTTCTCCTGGCCCATCATTTATGAGGCTGGCCCTTTGACATCCGTGCCCCAGAAGGGAAGCCTGGCCTCCCTCTCCATGAGGTTGCCTGGAGCCTGACTTCTTTTCTTCGCGCCCTATGTCTTTCGGCTGTATTATCAAGATGGAATTAAAATCTGCTGGAAACATGGTGTTTTATTTTCTTTTCTTGGTTGACTCTGTGAAATAAAAAAAGTTTCTGCAACTGGAAACTTCCACCATGTGCCGTTGTAGTCAGTTGCCTTTTGGGCTAATTGGAAACCTGTTTTTGTTGGAAGTCCCCTTAAATTGTGTGGTCGCTTTCCTGCCTTAGCAGCTGTAGCTTAGTGACTATAATTGCATCTGTCTTTGAGGTTCTTACACTCATCATTTGGCACAATAGTTGTTTATAGATTTGTTGGATTGTGTATTGCTCCTGAGATATGCCTTACCCATACACCTTATGTCTTCCAGAATTCCTGATAACAGCTTGTTTTTTCCAGCCATGTGCATCTTTCTTTCTAAAAGTGGAGAACGGGAAAATTCCGGCAAATTGTGCAGCCTGGTTCTCTAGAGTTGTACTGTACCGTGATGCTATACACTTGGCAAAGAGAAGAGGTGGATGTTTGCGATGCTCGTGTGGCTGATGTAGTGCTATCTGATGTTTTGTCCTTTTTTCTCCCTTAGGTCCTGGCTGTAAGTCACCATGGCGCAGCAAGCTGCTGATAAGTATCTCTATGTGGACAAAAACTTCATCAATAACCCACTGGCCCAGGCCGACTGGGCTGCCAAGAAGCTGGTATGGGTGCCTTCCGAGAAGAGTGGCTTTGAGCCCGCCAGCCTCAAGGAAGAGGTGGGCGAGGAGGCCATCGTGGAGCTGGTGGAGAATGGGAAGAAGGTGAAAGTGAACAAGGATGACATCCAGAAGATGAACCCGCCCAAGTTCTCCAAGGTGGAGGACATGGCGGAGCTCACGTGCCTCAACGAAGCCTCGGTCTTGCACAACCTCAAGGAGCGCTACTACTCAGGGCTCATCTACGTAAGTGGGGCGCGAGGGCTCTGAGGCGGGAGGTTCCAGGTCTGTCCCGTCCCGTCCCCCTCCCATGCCCATGCCCTGGCTCTCTGAGGCAGAAGAGGACTTTAAGGAATGCTGGGGTGACATCCTTCAAGTTTGGCATCTGAACGTCCTAATGGACTGTTCTCATAGCGTTGGTTTTGTCTCTTCTCTGTGTAGCCAAAACACAGTAAGGAAGCCTGTTTGACACCAACAGCAGTGAGAAGACCATGACATGTCTAGGGTGTGCCCACCTGCTGGCATTGGTCCTCAGTCTTGGTGGAGAAGGGAGGGATCAGCCCAGCGTGGTCAGTTCCTTCTCAAAGATAGGAACACTGTGTTCTGGTTTCCCACCTTGTTCCCCCTGCACCACCTGGTCCCCTCCGCTCTCACCCCTTTGCCCACTCTCTTTTTTGGTATCTCCGCCATCCTGTTCTTTATAGAGGCCTGTTGGTGTCGCTTACTTCCCTGGGGAGTGTGCTTGGAGCAGAGATGAACCTTCAAGAGTAGGACTTGAATCACTAGTCCATCCAACACGTTAGACTGGTTCCATGCCAGGCTTAGAGTCCAGAGAACAGCATGTTCAAAGGCCCAGAGCAAGCAAAGGATAAGGAGCAGACTTTTCTCTTTCCTCTTTCTAGCAGCGCTACATTTGCGCAAAGATGGCTCCTCACTGCTTTAGAACACATGGAGAGGCGATCACTTACCCATCCTCTTGGTCATGGGCTCCAAGCTCTTACGGCCCTGGGGTCACAAAGCTTTCTAATGTCGATCCCAATTTCTTCTATTCAGTTAATTTCCTCTGGTTTCGACCTCAGTTGGGAAGAAATATCTGGTTCTTCCTAGTCCTAAAATAGCTCTGGCTTTAAGTGTGCTGTTATATTCGCCTCGGCCTTTGTGGTCTTGGAACTGAATAAAACAGTTCTCAAAATCTGTTTGCACTGGAGGAGGAACACATCTCGAGATTATCACAACCCTCATTCTAGAGGTGGGAAGACCAAGTCTTGGACCGAGGGGTTTGCCCTGGTCATGTGTAATAGAAGGAGGGGCCGGGCTCATCCTGTTACAGGGATGGTGAGCGGCTCCCTCAGGGCCAGCCACTTTCTTTTCTATAGAGTTTTAGGGTGACGTCAGCACACATTTCCATAGGATCCTTCCCTCACCCCCTGGTCTGGCACTTCTGAGTGCTCTGCAATGTGCTGCATCCCTCTGTTGAGCCACGGGCCGTTCTGGATTATCCAGAAGTCTTGACTGGGCCAGAGTATCTGCCAGGACTGCATTAGCTTGCTGATTACTAAATCTGTCCCTGATAACAAGGTCCTCGTTTCCTGCCATTGATGACCACCCTTTGAGGATCAGCCTGATTAGTCAATAAGGAGATACACAGAACTGTCTACCTGGAAAAGTCCTTCTGTATAGACCAGCTTAGCCCAAGCTTCTAACAGGACAAGTGGGAAGAATTGAGGCCCAGAGAGGGCAAGAGACTTATGCAAGGTCACACAGCTAGGTGTTGGCAGAGCTGAGACTGGAACTTGGGTTTCCTGACTGTCAGCCCAGTTCTCTCTCTGTTTCTTGGCGAGAATGTTGTGTGGACCAAATTAAAAGCCCCTGTCCTTAGGGGTGTTGACCACTGAAATGCAGAATTAGTGACCTGCAGAAAAACAAAGGGCCTTTAAGGAAGTATTGCCTGTCCGCAGGAAGCCACTGTCCAATTGTCCGGCAGCGGGACCCTCCCTTTGGCAGCTCGATAGCTTATGTTACACCCACTCTGCTGTGCCACCAAGAAATGGCCTCTGCTCAGTAAAGCAGAGCGATAAGGGCCTGGGAGTTGGAGCCTCCAGGACCCGGTTCGAATCCCAGCACTTGCCCCTTCCTGACCATGCGGCACGGCTGCATGGGGCCTCGCTTCCTCGTCTGCGAGGGAGGATCCGTGAGGACTGCATGAAGCACCTGGCTCACGGCCAGGCCCGGACTCTCCTGCTGCCATTTGCTACCGGTGAAGGTAGCCTGGCCCTCTGCTGGTGTCGCTGTTCCACCTGGGTCCTGTTAGAGACTTAACAGCCTGGAGCGAGTCTGGCGGCCTGCCTGTGCCTCTATCAGCTGGCTGCAGACGGTCTTACCTCCTGCAAAGGGGAATACTGGTCATCACAGTGCCTTCCACGTTAGTTGCTTCATCTTTTCTCGGAAGCTTTGGTTTTGCTCTATAGGTGGGCTTGGTGGGTAGGCCCTGAGCTTTTTCTCTAGAACGCTCGGGCTGGAGGCGTCAGTCCCGTTATGTCACCTCCTGTGTGCAGTGCAGTTCCTCCTGCCTCAGACCAGCTTCCTCCTGAGCGTCGTCACCAGAAGGGAAACTGATTGTCTCTGCAATTGCCCAAGTGGAGACCCCAGCAGGTGCTGAGCTGCGGGGAGATCAAAGCCACTCGGTGGGGCTGCCGGGGCAGGGGCGGCCTCACTCGCAGTCCACCTCTGCGCACGCCGTTCCAGATTGCGACCCGGGAGGCTTTGCTCAGCCTGTGTGCGCAGCGTTGTGGGCGGCGTGGCTGATCCTGTGCCACAGCTGCTCTGTCTCTTTCTGCGGGGGGTGAGGCCCTGGGATGCAGGGCGGTTGGACACAAAGAGCCTCTGTGGCCCGAGAATGGAGCAGCTCCCTGGTGTGGCCGTGTGGGAGCAAAGCCACTTGCTCAGCGTCTGCGCCTCCACGAGTGTCCAATGAGAGTGGCTCACGGTCGAGTCCCATCCCTCCCACCTGAGCTGCGGCACCGGTTCCGCGGGCGTAGTCTGGTCACATCCACTGATTTGATGGTATTAGCCCAGCGCACTTGGAGGCCCCCTGGAACCCTCCACAGGACCATCTGCCCACCCAGCTGTCAGAAAGACTCATACCCCCTAGTCCCCTTCTGCTCTCACCACTAGCTGTTTCTAAACACCTGGCTGTGTGGCACACCCTAAACGTGGGGCCATGTGGCCTTTGCTTTGATCAGCCTGGATTTCCTAGAGTGTAGGTTTTCTTAGATGCCGGGAACAAAGCTGGATTGTTTCTGTGCTCCTGGGGTAACCTTGCTGCTCCCTGGCTTTCTGTCTTGTCCCCACCCAACAGTCACATGGAGGGAAGACCAGGAGTCTTCCTGTAATCCCCGGGCCCCAGGTTGTCAACACCATGTGTGGACGCCTTTGCTTTAGAGCTTCCCTGGTGTCTTGTGAAGGGAGTAGTTGGAGGGCAGACAAATGACTGATTATCCCGGGAAGAAAGGAAAGCAAGGGCCCTGCGTCCCCTCCTCCCAACAGAAGAGGCAGCCAAACACGCCTGTTCATTTCCAGACTCAGCTGCTCCTTTGCATGCAGGCCAGCGTTTGGTTGGTGTGTCCCTCCCGGGTTCTGCTTTCAGTCTAACTTGTGTTTGGAAACTCCAAGTGCTGTAGCCCTTGGCCAGTGCTGGGAAGACCTTTGCCTCACAGCTGGTTCCTCTGTGGACCCTGTCTTTGGGTTCAGCCACAAGAGCCATCCTTGTTTTTTGGCGCGGTGGAAGGGGTTGGGTTGACACCTAGCACAGCCCCTCAGGTGTTGGATGCTGTTGGATCGAGGGGCGAAACCACGGACAGTGAGGTGAAGGCTGTTTGTAACAAGGAAAAGAAAAAGATTTGAGGAGCTCAGAGAACTGGCCTCTACCACCAGGGAGGTCTGTGCTGGGTGGTGTGACACTTGGGTCTGTTCCCAGCTCTGTCATTAGCCTCATGACCTTCAGCTGTCACTCAACAGTCAGGGCTGCAGGTGTGTGTGCATCCTGCCGTGCTGGTCTCTCTTCGCCAACCTTCTTCTGGGTCTGCGGCGCAATTTCCTAGGAAGAGGCTGCTTGGGTTGCTCCAGCTGCTAAAAGAGAGCTGCGTCCCCCTAGCTGATGAGCTCCGGTCACCTGGGTGGTCTTGGGAGTCTCACTCAGCTACCAGGAGTGTATTTTTGTTTTTGGTGGAGAGAGGGATCGTGGAAGAAAAGATAGCAGGAAAATTGTTAGAAAAAGAATTAGTAGTCACAAGTTAATGTGGATTTACCTTAAGACACTGAGGAGAGGCAGGTCTGTGTGGGCCTGCCACTGGGAACCGCTCTCCTGACCTCCTGGGAGTCCTCTCCACAGCTGGGTGCCGTGCCATCCTCATAACCTCTTAATGAGGCGTGGATGTCTGCCTGGCCCTGTTTTATAGGCTGGGAGATGGAGGGAGAGAGAGGTTAAGAAACCTGTCCTTGATGGGGTTGGAACTCAGCACATCTGCCTCTAGGATCTGGTTTGAACCTGGTCAGATCAGACTTGGAACATTGGGTGTACTTTTGGATGCCTCGTATGAAGAGTGTGGACTAATTGGGCCCCCTTCAGAGAAGACCTGAGTCTTGGAGAAGGCTCACAGGGGACGTGCAAGTTGTCTTTAAGTTTTTTAGAGATTTTCATGTGACTCTCTCTAGAGAATTCCAGGGAGAGAGGTATCGGTGAGTGATCTACTAGCCCACAAAAGATCTGAATGTTTGAGGAGTGCAGTGAGTTTTTCCCAGTGCGGGAAACGTTTCGGCTTGAGCAGCTCTGCGAGTCCTTCGGGTAGAGTAATTTGTGTTTCCACAGTTTGCTTGTGCAGCTGAATCCTTTTCTCTGTGTGTCTCTCGTGGACAAACACATCTCTTATTGTCCTTGGATCCGAGTTTTGTTCCTGGACTTCTGCTGTCCGTGAACTTGCCGTGGATCTCGCCTGATGCACACACTGGTTGGCATGCAAAACTGGCAGCAGTTGTGCAGTCAAGCGAGGACCCTCGCTAAAAGAGCAGAGATGGTGCCTGTGCCCCCACCCCTGTGGCAGGTCTGCCAGAGTGGGGCACAGAGAGTGGGGGGCTCCAGGGGGTGCTTTCACATCCCGCTGACTCGGGGGCCTTGGAGGCAGCAGATACTTTGCCACAAGGTTTACATGCCGTTGAGAGTCAGACTTCCTAACCCATTCCTGTTTGTCACTCTTTTCTTTAGACCTATTCAGGGCTGTTCTGTGTGGTCATCAATCCTTATAAGAACCTGCCCATCTACTCCGAAGAGATTGTGGAAATGTACAAGGGCAAGAAGAGGCACGAGATGCCCCCCCACATCTATGCCATCACAGACACCGCCTACAGGAGTATGATGCAAGGTGGGTGCTGTGGCCTCCTCGGGGCTGGGTCTGCTTGCAGCCTCGTTGACACCTTTGCAGGTGCTCCTTCATGGTCAGTGCCAAAGGGATCGAGTGGCTGGGTCGGTGTTGATGGCACTGGTGATGGGGCATCGTGGAGCTCTGTAAGCCGATGTGTGAGAGCCAAGACCAGTGACTATCAAAGGAGATGTTTATATGTTGATAGAATGTTCTAGAAGCTTTAAAAAATACGTTTCCTAATTATTTTCCCAATTTCTGATTCTTGTCAAGAGCTCCCATGCCAGTCTTCTGCTCTCTTCCAGACCCCTTCTTCTACCGCTTACTCTCTTTCCTCCTTGTTTTTCACCTCTGTCTCGCTTCCCCCCAGTCTAGGAACGTGCTTGAGTTCTGACCGTCTTTTACATAACAGACACAAAGTCTGTCCTGGATTCTGCACCCCTCTCCAGCTTCTCTCTGTCCCATCACAGCAGAGCTGTTTAGCGGAAGTATCCCTGCTCACCGCTTCCATTCTTCACTTCCTGGTCACGCTTCTGGCCCTGCTCGACTGGCCCCACCACTTCTGCAGACTGTCTGACAAAGGTCACCCTCCCTGCTGTGTTGCTAAATCTGTAGTAGCGTGAGTTGTTCTCTTACTTAACCTCTCTTGGGGTTGGACACTCTTGACCACTCCCTTTTGAAACCCCTTCCTTCCCACGACTATTTCTCTGGTTCCCTGGTCTCTGCCGTTCCCATCTACGTGGTTCTCTCCTGGGACTTCCCCTGTCCCTGCATGTCGGTGCTCCTCAAGGTCTTGTCTGCTCCCTCGGAGTATTCCTCGGGACGATGGCCTCATCCACTTGAGTAGCTTTGTTCTCACTTTCTGGCTGACGGCTGCCACTGTCGCCTGATTGCTGCCAGCCAGTTGCTCCCAGCTGCCATTTCGCCATCCACCCAGTCACCCAGGCCTGGAACCTGGCTTATCTTGCACTCTCCTCTGTCCCTCACCCCTCTTTCCCAGTCAGTCAGTGCTTTCTGTAGGTTTTATCTCTGTTAATATTTCTGATCCTCTTCCCCGTCCTGTCCTGTGGCCCTGGCCTTAGTTCAGGCCTCCACAATTTTTTGCCTTTACTATTTCTGGGACCTCTTGACCTTTGCTCTCAATAGAGCCCTCCCTCTGTGCTTTCAGAGGGTCATCTTTCTAGAATGCAAATCTGATCAATCCCCCTGATGTGAAATCTTGAAAAGGCTCCTCATTGCCCCAAAGATAACACTTAACCCCTCTGGAGGCATACAGTGTCCTTTGTAGTTGGCCTCCTGCCTCCCGCTCCAACTTCCCTGCCACATGGAAATCCTGACATTTCTCTGATAGATCTTTTCTGTTTCAAACCGCCACACCTGCTCCATCTGCCTGCCGTACCTGGCAAGTCCCTCTCCTGTTGTTAAAGACACAGCTGAAGCGTTACTGCCATCCAGGCAGGAGATCTGGGCTACACTTGCATTGGTTTATTTGACTTAGGGGTTTTACACATTTGTTTTTCTCTCCTAGATGTGGACAGGGCCCACGTCGCCTTTATAGTCTCAGAGCTGAGCCAGGTGCCTGGCATATGGTGCGTTTCATGTCATTCTGAGTCACGCCCAGTTGGCTTTCAGGCAGGGCTGTATTCTCCTATCTTGTGTTGATAGTGGTTTTTCGTGTCCTATTGCACATGCATCCTTTTTTTCTTTAAACTTTGTAGTTAATCTAGGCAGCGATGGTAATGAATCTGCTATATTTACAACTTTATCCTTAGTTGAGAGGTTTAAAATGGCAACATGTGGGACTGTCTTGTGCCCTGCACACTGTACTGTGAGCAAGGTGTTTCGGTTCCAAGCTTGAGGAATTATGTAGAATGTGCAAGTTTGGCCTAGGTTCATGTCTTTCAAAATCCCTTGAGGAAGCCAGTCCTTTAGTTTTAAAGCAGGATGCCTGTTTCAAAGTGCTAACTTGAACAGTCTGCTGGAAGAACGTTCTGTGAGATTACAGAAGAGCCTGAGTCTGTGTCTCTAGGGGTTATGGGTCAGTTTTCTCCTGGCTGTCTTCATCAGCCTCATGCAAGTGCAAGAAGTGCGCCCTGGAGTCTTCTTGAGCTCTGCACTGCTGAATTAGGGCATGTTCCCACACTGGGATCCTGGATCTGAGCCGTTTTCTAGGAAGTGGGCTTTTTCACTTGTGGGCAAACCATTCTGACAAGAATGATGTAATGATGCAAAGCATGGTGCCAAGAGTTGGAGTCCTTGGAACTGGTCTTCTATCCTTTCCAGACAACTTGTGGGGCTCCTTCCCAAAGAGATTCATCCAATTTTTATTTGTTCAACAATAAAAAAATTTGAGGGGCAGAAGTCAGCAATTATAGGTTTGGAGATAATTGGAAAAAAAAAGGGAATCTGCAGAGAGCTGGAGCTTCCCCTTTGTGTTGACCGAGAAGTCTTGTCTGTAACGGAATGGCCGTGATGGGAACCGAGGAGCCGCCCCGAATTATGAGTGCAAATGGGTGGGTGTTTTCATCTTTTGGATCTTTTGGAGACCAGGGGTAGGAAATATGTTTGTGGGCACAGGGAACCTGAGGTGTTGGTGCTTGCTTTTAACGGTCTGTGCAGGTGCTGGGTCCACATACTTCTAACTCTCAATCTGGAGGTTTTCATTCGCTTCTGCTTTGTGTTGGACTTGCTGTGGCTGTTCAGGCCCCATGGTGACCGACTGAGGACATTTTCAAGTTCCCTCTCCTCATACACAGTTGACCTGCAAAACAGTTAGCAATAGGTTTCTTGTTCTTGGGGTAGGGAAGAAGTTAATTAACAGAAGTTGCTCCTGTTACGACAAGATGGTTCACCAGGAAAGAAAGTTCCTGAGAGGAGCCTCTGGTTCTTGCCCTAAGTCAGGAATTGACAGGGGAAACTTGGGTAAAATTGGCTCCTCTCTTTTGGAGAACATGTCTTAGCACATGCTGCCCCCTTGGCTTTGGGGCAAAACAGGTTTGTTCTCTGTCACTCACATCTTAAAAGAGGTAGCCACATAGTTCCTTTTCTGCCTTTTCTTTAAACAAGAACTAGAAAAAGACTTCCTCTCTGAGCTGGCTGTGGCTTATGACATGCTATCATTTATTCTTCCAAATAGGGTAGTTGCTGGCTTTGTCTGGGGACTTCCATGAGATGAGCTCTTGGACCCTTCCTTGGGGCCTCCCTCCGTCTTTCATCTCTCAGTGCTCTGGTTTGCCTGTAAGTCCTGGTTTCTGCCTGCTGCCTGCAGTTAGTGTTCGTCGTGTCCTCTTTCACTTTTAGAAGCATCCCAGTGTGGATGATAAATTGTATGGTTCCTCTACCTATTTGTCAGGCTAAGCCAGGGTTTCTCAAACTTGGCACGATTGACATTTGGGGCCAGGTAATTCTCTGTTTTTGGGGGTGGAGGCAGGGCTTGTCCTGTGCATTGTAAGATATTTAGCAGCATCCTGACCTCTACCCACTAGATGCCAGTGACACCATCCCTCTCTGGTTGTGACCATCGAAAATGTCCCCAGACGTTGCTACCAAATGTTTCCTGTGGGGCAAAGTCGCCCCCACTTGAGAACCACTGGACTAAGTGTTGCAGATTGGTTTCCTCTGAGATTGACTCCCATTGATCAGTAGTGGCTTGCCCAGCCCTGTACTGGCAGGGATCTGGGACTCAATGCCAAGGAATGCTGGGATAGGTTAGTGCTGTCTGCCATGGGCTCAGGATGGGGCACGGCAGCATATGGCGCCCTGGATGAGGCCATGGAGAAGGGAGTGGAAAGTGCTGGAATACCGTGTGGTTTAGTATGTTATCTGGCACTGGAGGCGCTGACAGCCCAGGTGGAGAGACCAGACGTGTCTGTACACAGATCTGTACTTGCAGCCATATAATAAGACAAGTTGCCACCCACCCCTGGTGCCGGCACCACTGCAGCAGGTGGCAGGTGTCTTGGAAGTTTGGAGGAAGGTGTGGCTGCTGAGGCCTGGGGTGGTCGGAATCCTGTGGAGTTCGGATCCTGTGGAAAGACTGGCAGGGATGTGTCAATAAGTGGTTACAGCGCAGCCCAGACGCGCCCGGCACTGTTCTGTTTGTTTTAATCCTCAGCCTTCAGTTTAATTAAAGTTGCGGTGACGTGGTTGGTTCACCCTCCTAACCCTGGCTTTCCCATTTGGTTGATTTGTTGTCACAGCCATTAATGGGTCTTCCTGCCTTGGGTTGAACCATTCCTCAGAAGAGTGCTGAAGGCTTGGAAGTGTCTGAGGCCGGGAGGATGAGAGAGCGTAACTCCTGTTGTTGCCCCTCACTAGGCAGACGTGGGCCCCGATGGGGAAGAGGGCCGTCTCCCAAGGCAGGTACAAGGGGCTGCCTGTGGAATTGGACAGAAGCAGCACAGCGTCAAGGCGCCACTGGGTTGGGAAATGGCGCTCCTGGCTTCCTTTGGGGCCAGGCCTTCCGGGGTCTCTCTCAGTGGGTAACAGCGTGGATTCTTACAGGAGAACTGGCCAGTGGAAGAATTTGACTGGAGCCCAGGAATCTCCCCAGTAAGAGTAGGAAAAAAACCCTCTTCTATGTTAATTAGTTGGAATGCCAGGTTTGGTTCACTTTCAGTGACTTTATGGTATTTTAATGAGCTCCCAGCATTTCTGGGGGAGTGGCAGCAGGGTCTGCTTTCATTCCAGGCCTACCCTAATCCGAGAACTATTTAACCCTCTGCTCCGTGCTAATCCCACCTCTGCTTCTCAGCAGAGGCTGCAGCAGAAGCGGTCGGTCACTGAGTGGTTGCTCAGAGTGCCCAGTGAGTGTCCACATTCCTCTCAGGGGTTGGTTAACCCTTTTGGGTGAACAGTGAGGGGTAGAAATTTTGTGCTCGCTTCCCGTCTGAGTATGACCCTTCTAACTCAGGTGCAGGGCAGGCCCAGGAGTGTTAACTGACTCGTCCAAAGGCCCGCAGAGAGTCCGCCCCAGAAACCAGATTCCCGATTCCCGTCCTGGGGCCCACCCCAGGGGCACCGTGGCCCCTCACTCTCTGGCTGGTGTTTGGAGGAATTCTCCTCTCTAGCTTGCTGGTTTCGGGCAACAGGCCCTCCTCTCCTCTCTCACGTTCTTCCTGCCCCAGTGGTGGTTGCTCCTTTGGAGCTGTCTGCTTTCCAGGGTCTTTCCGAGGAGAAGCACTGTTAGGGAAGTGCTTTGAGGGTATGGGAAAGTGTGACTTTGAACAGACTCACCAGGACGGCGGCTGAGGAAGCCACAGATGTGATGACTCCGCTTAAGCAGGAATGTGCAGGCCAGGAGGTGCAGGCTCTGCCAGCATCTGCGCATGGGGGCCCCGCTGTCTGCAGGGAGGTCTGAGCCGGGCCCGTGTGTCCTGTGTGGGTCACCCCGCGGAGGCATGCTCTGTGCCCACGCATCATTACCCTCTGTGCCAGCCAAGTGCCTACTGTGTGCTAGAGTAGAAAGACAAGCCATGGTCCTGCCTGGAGGAGGTCGTGAGAGGCAGGTAAGTCAACTTCAGGAGGAGAGTGAGAGTCCAGCTCATAGCGGGAGGCCACCTCATTTAGCTTTGAGGGTGCTGGGGTAGAGAGGGGGGCTTTGATAAATGACAGAGCACTTCTGTAGGAGTCACCACGAAGAGTCTGCTGGGCCTCTCTTGGCCTTAGCTTTAGGGAGAAACTTGCCTTGTGAACAAGAAACTTGGTGTGGAGAAGAAGCCTGGGTTTTGGACTAGGTTTCAGTGGGAGTCTGGCTCTGTCACTTCCTGACAGTGACCATGGTCCAGCAAGTCTACTTACTCGACCTGGGCCTTCGTTTTCTCATCTGCCTCTTGGCAGGGTTATTGTAAGAATTAAACAGGGTGCAGTATGTACGATGCCTGCTCTGTGATGAGTGCCCTTTATAATTATTTATTTATTTTTTTGCCGAGGAAGATTGGCCCTAAGCTAACATCTGTTGCCAATCCTCCTCTGTATGTTTGAGGAAGATTCACCCTGAGCTGACATCTGTGCCAGTCTTCCTCTATTTTGTATGTGGGACGCCTCCACAGCCTGGCTGCTGACAGATGTTGTAGCTGTGCACCCGGGAACTGAACCCAGGCTGCCAAAGTGTAGTGCACTGAACTTAACCACTAGGCCACGGGGCCAGCCGCAAGTGCCCTCTAGAAGGTAGTATTAGGAGTCTGGAAATTCACTTTCTTGACTGAACTGTCCCTGCCTTCAGTGTAAACCTGCACATCGCACATTCCTTCCATCCGTGATCCCACTGGCTTAAGGAAGGTGATAACTAGAGGCTTCCTCCAGGCGGGTTTCTTAATCTCAAAGAGCATCCTCCGAGAGTTCAGGCTCTCGGCAGAAGCACACACAGGAAGTGACTTGTCAAAGCTGCCTTCCCTGCAGTGACCACATAACACACAGGCGTGCGCTGGCAGATGCCGTCTCCAACTTGCCCGGTCTAGTCCACGGACCCGGAGCAGGCAGCACGAGGCCTCTGGTTGACGTGGCCTCGGTAGAGCTCCAGGAGAACGTCGTGCGTGCGGCACTGGGGCGGTCCTCTCTTGATGTACTGGTGGGAAGCAGAGAGGTGCTGTGACAAGCAGCCCTGGGCCCACCACCCAAACACCGAGCCCGGATCAGGGGGTGCTTTCCTGTGGCTGATCCCAGGAGGCTGCTTTGTGATGCCCCCAGAAGGAAAGCCCAGCCCCTGGAATGAGGCTGCCTAATTACAGTGTGGTCATGCCTGTCAGTCTCATTTCTGTAAAATGTTCCTTCTAGAAGAGGAATCTGTGGTTAACAGTCCTTTCCAAGGATTCAGCTCTAAGCTTGCTGTTTTGTTTTGTTTTTAATCCAAGCCAACAGGCCCACTGTGCTTTGCTCCGGGCTGGCTGAAGTGGGAGATAAGAAAGGAGTGCCCTCTTGGAACCGGAAACCTTGGGGGTGTTTGAAAACCTGGCCCAGTTTCTCTGTCACAGCCCCCCCAAAGCAAACACAAGAACTTACCTGCAGAGTCTCTAATGACCCAGCTGCTTTGTGCTTTTAACCTCCCTGGACACGTTCTTCTCTCCTGCCTGGTGATCGCTGCTTACCAGCCCGTTTTTCCTGTTTTCTCCAGTTCTGACTCTGAGACTCCAGTAGAGCTGTGTTTCAGGATGTCAGGGCTGAACGTTGGTGCATTTGGAGAAGAAGGTTGCTTTCTTTCCCCTGCCTGGTTTCTGGAATTAAACTATCAGAGGAGAACAAAACTAATTCCCTAAAGAGAGATAACACAGCTGAAAGTCTCTAGGCATAAAAGTCAGGATTCCACAAGTGGCTTCTGTAAAATTCCTTTAGTCTTGACCAAGGCTGTTGGCCCAGTGTTGACCTTTGTAATAAACTCTGAGGACCCATGGTGTTCTGGCAAATGGACAGTGTTGATTTGGGTTCAGGATGTCATTCCCACCAGGCTTTGTGACTCTGGAGGAAGAGCTTGTCTCTTCCACATGAGCCAGTCCACAAATACAAGAGGGCAGAGGTCTAAGCTGAAAGCCAAGGGTGGAAGCCATGCTCCAGGAGAGAAATTCTGGCCTAAAAGTTGCCAGCACACCATTCCTTTCATTTGATTGCCCCTTCTCCAAGGCGGCAGAGCCTCCAGCTTCTTCAGGAAGCATCTTCATGTGCCATGACTGTTCACTTCCTAGCACTGATGCTCCTGGTGCTCTCCAGGTTGGGCTGAATGCATCACTGTGTTGTTTCACAAAGCCCGTTGTCCTCTTTGCAGGACTGTTTGTGCTCCTTCTTGGAGCCAAGTTTGTCCTGAGCTTTGCCTCGCGGTGTCCATCTCATTCCCTGTTTGTGTCCTCTTGTCCTTCCCTCCGTCCTCCCCTTTCTCCCTCCCTGAGAGCCCAGCTGTCTCCAGAGCTGTGATCCATGCCTCATCCTCTCTGTACGGGACTCAGCCACGGCACCCCCTACCTATCTTTCCTTTTCCCCAAGGAAAATATTGTTTAAGAGCAAGGAAGAACTGACTTGGGAGTGTCGGGTCCCTCCCAGTGTCCTGGTGGCATTTGCTGTGGGCCATCAGTATCACATGTGGCTTTTGAATTTCCCTCTACCCTGACAAACTTGGGAGCTGCCTCAGCAGCAGCCCTGCGTGGGGAACATTCCTGCTCCCAGCCCCGCCCATGGGAAAGGTGGATGAACGACTAGCAGTGGCTTCTGGCAGGTTTGCCTGTGTGCTAGGAGCTCACCTGTGTGAGCTACCGGATGCATTTTGGCCAAGAGAGGGCTTGTTTGGGGCCTGGCTTGTCCTCTCACATGATGAAAGTTAAGAGCAGTCCCTTGGGCTTCTTTCTGACTATCAAGGGTGCCTGGTTTTGGAGGGCTGCCCGTTCTCTGCCTCCTGTAACTGGGGACTTGGGCCTCCTCAGCAGGGTTCAGACCACAGCCCTACCTGAGGGAGTGTGTGGGTGGAGGCACTGGGTCAAGTCCAACAGACTTCTGGCTTGGGTTGCTGCTGAGCAAGCATCTCCTTGGTCTGGTCCTACCTCCGTGCCTTGGAAAAACATTGCTGATGACCACATTGTGTGCTTGGGAGCCACTGCCGGGGCCTTCCTTCTTGTTGGCTGACTGCCAGGCAGGCTGCCAGAGGCTTGGTGACACAAGGGCCCCAAGGCTCGGCATCAGTCTGCAGCCTCAGCTAATGTGAAGCATTATTTTGCACCTGCTTTTTCTCACCTCTGCTTCCCAAGCACTTGTAACCCAAGCTCGTGAATTGGGCTGGCTTTGGAGAAAGTAACAGGCTGCTCGCAGGACCCCATGTGGCACTTTATTATGAGTGTGGATGGCCCTTTCTTTGCAGTGCTGAGGCAGGACTGCTGGTGGCGCAAAGTGATCCCCTTCTAGGAGCTCTCCATGGGGAAGAACTAGCGTCCAGAGGCCTGGGTTCTTGGCTCAGCTTGTGTGACTTTGATGAAGTCATTGGGCTTCTCAGGACTTGGTGTCCTGACCTCTAGACAGAGACGATTGAACCAGATGCTCTCTAGGGCCTTCCCAGCCCCCAAGTTCTGAGCATGAGCCCACAGGTCTCTCCGCATCTTATACTTGGTGAAATGCTTTGCATTTTGGCCCATTGAGACCCTGATGCTGTTCACCAGAAGGTCTTGGGAGAACTAACTCTGATGTCCAAGAGTTTGCCCTGGACAGCCCGAGACTTTCCCTCCCAGGCGGCACAGAGCCAGGCTTCACACAGTGAGCGTCCCAGGGGTCTGCTCTGCAGTTTTCATGAAAGGCAGACCCCTTGGTGGTGGAAAGTTTCAGGCCCATTTGTCATGACATCCATCACGTCTCCCCCATGCAGGCATGTCGCCCAACCTGGACTGCCCTTTGCTTTCATTTTTCTTGGCCCGTATCCATATCTTAGTTCTCAAGAAACCTGCTTGACCTGAAGCCTGGTCCTGTGGGCAGGGCACTCTTCCAGGTGTACCCCAGAGAGCGTAGCTCTGCCGACCTCGGGGAGACGTTATCTTGGTGAGCAGGCGATGAGTCAGGCCCAGGCAGCGGCTGTTGGTGAACCAAGTCCGTTCTCTTCCTCCTCTACTTCCTGTCGAGGCTGATGTCACTGCTGTGTGAGCCTTTGGCCTTTTATGGACAAGAATCGACAACTCCTCTCATAGAGGAAGTGAGCGATAAGGCCCCCGGCAGAAGTCTGTACCCGGGGTGAATACCTGCAGTCAGGTTTCCCTTCCGCCCACTGGAGTCTGGACCATCTGAGCAGGCTGGAGACACCTGTCCAGTTGGAAACCTGCATCAGCTCCTAAAGGCCTTGGGGCATTTGGGTTTGAATAAAATCAGGAGAGTGAATGGCCTCATCACTGAATATGTAACTTAAAACCTTTCTTCTTGTTATTCCGAGGAGGGCATGCAGTGGAGAGCTTGGAGTTGGGGGGGGCGTGCAGAGGCTCGGGGTTATGAAGGACGGTGTCTCTGAGCGCCTGTGCCGGACCACGGGCTGTAGGTACCCGCTTCGTTCAGTCCTTGGAGCAGCCCTGCTGGCCAGGCCCTGCCCTCTGTTGCCCGGGAGGTCACGGGACCCGGCATCCCGAGGGGAAGTGCAGCGTGGAGCCTGGAGCCCAGGCTCGAGCACACGCAGCCTTTGCCGCCGCTGCTCCAGACGCCTGCCGGTTGTGGTTAAAGTGTGCTCGGAGGAACCCCACCTCCGCTGCCCACGCAGCTCAGCTTTTCGTCTCCTGTTCTTCATACGGGCATTCGGGAAGATTTTATCTGAGGGAAGGCTGCTACTGCTTGTAAGATTCGAAAACCACTGCAGAGAGGTTCCTAATCCTGTCTCTGCCCCCCCGCCCCCACCCCCGAGTTAGGGGCGGGGCAGGAGGAGTTTAGGGGCCTGTGTCAGGCTAGCCTTCATCCCAGAGCTGGGCCCATTTCCCACAACGGGGCCTGTTTCCCAGAACAGAACTGTCTCTGGTGGGTGCACTCCACTGGTACTGGGCCATAGGATTCCTATCTGTCTGTCTGTCTGTCTCCTCTGGTGTGGAGGAAGGAAGGGCGTTTTCAAATAAGCCTTCAGTCCATATAGGCCCGAATAAGGACTCGAGCCAAAACAAACGGGGTGGGCTGGACTGCTCTGGAGCATCCATGGAGATGACCGTGTGGGAGGGGCTTATGGAGTGAGTGTTAAGGAGGGTCCCCACCAGGATGCACTGGGGGTCTGGCGGAGTAAACTGAGGCAGGCGGAGGGCCAACTGGTTGCTGAGAATTCTAACCATCCCACTGCCCAGAAGAGCTGCTTCTGAGCTCAGGAACAAACCAGAACTGCTGTGAGGAGCTTGTGCAAAACAGGGACAGTGCCTGCCTTATCTACCACCTGAGGTTACTGTGAGGCCACAAGATGACAGCCCCAGACCTGGTGCAGGAATTGAAGAGACCTTTTCCGATGTGAGGGGCCATGGTGTCACTCACTGCAGGCAGGCGGATGTGGGGCGCCAGGTGGTGGGGACAAGAGTTGAGGAAATGAGAAAGGCCTCCCATCGTTTTCCTCTGCAAAAGAGTTTGCCCAAATGAATGTTCTGGCACAGTGAGTGTCAAAGTGTTTCCTTTTGGGCTTGTTGACAGTGGTAACTGGGCTTCAGGAACTGGAGGTGAAAGGTCAGAGGAGGGGGGAGCTGGGGACGGTGGGGTGATGGAGGTTACAGTGACTCTGGGTGTGGAATTTTGCAATTTGGAGTGTGTGCAATCCTCTATGTGTGCATGTGTGTGTCTGTGTACAATGTGCCTGTAGGTAACTGTGTGCATGCCTGTGTGTCTCTGTGTGCACGTACCTGTGTGCACCCGTCCACTTGCAGCTGGGTCCACGTCCCTGTATGTACGTGTGTCTCTGCCTGCATGTGTGTGTGTTTGGGGGCCTCTGCTTCCTGTTGTTCAGCAGCTCAGCATCTGACTCCTCCTCACACAATTAGAGGAATTCCAGCCATCCCGGGGACCGGGCCTGGACAGCTCTGGGAAAACGGTTCCTTCTGGAAGGGATGGGAATGTTTCCTTTTATGGTAACGTTGGCCCGCTGCTGCCTCATGACCTGCCAACACGCGCAGGTACCATCTTGCCTGCTTGTGGAGCGTTGACTAAACATGCTGTGGCTGGGCCGCCCGGGAGGGGCAGTGGGGGAGGCCGGGGCCTGGATCACAGCTGGGTTTGTTCCAGACCCTTAGCGGTCCCCACACCGTTCTTAGGGGCGGGCGATGGAAACTGCTGTGTCTTCCCAGCCTTTAGTCCCCACTGCCTACTTCCCTCTGCCTTCCCGGCTGTCTCATAGAGGCTCTGCTGTCAGCCGCACAGCCTCTAAGGACCCTCTTTGGGGCAAATCAAGACAAGGGAGCCAGGCTGGCCTCGGGGGCCGCTGTGGGTGGTTCCGTGGTACTGAGAAGGCTGTGAGTGGCCCAGTTCCTCCCAGCTCCACACTGCGGGCGCTTCTGAGGGGCCTGAAGGGGAAGGTGCAGAGTGGCAGGGGCGGCTCCCTTTGTGATGGGCATGAGGGTTAATTTTGCTTCTTTCCGCCTGGACGCCCTCTTTCCCTTCCGAGTGACCTGCAGACAGGAGAAGAGCTGCTCATCATGCCCAGCCCGCGTGCCGCTGAGGTCAGGCGCGCTGGCTCACCCTGCGAGGAGGCTGCTGCTTAGCAGTGCAGGGTGTGCTAGTAATGAAGGGCCAGGTCCGCCTCCTCGCCATGCACACGGGGAGCCGTGGTCGCTCTCCCGGGGCCCCGTCCTGCAGGGCCCTGGCTGGGCAGTGGGAGCCCTCAGTGTGTCCTTCTAGATCACCAACGTCGGTCTCTGTCCTGTGCCAGTACTACTAACTACTACCCTCTACTACTCCTCAACTAGTACTCCCGCTGCCCTGACAGTGCCACTACCAACCTGTCACCTGACTTCGTCATGGTGAAATAAACAGACAGCAGCCTTTTGTGGAGTTCATTCTCTTCAGAGTACCACACCATTCCATTCGTGTGTTGTTTCTGTTTTTCAAACTAATCCCACTTACTTTATGGATAAGGAAACTGAGACTTGGTCCTGTGTTCAGGCTGATTTGACTTCAAGGGGGTGGGGGTGTTACATGAAGGGGGGTGAAAAGGAAACAAATTAGTTTGTTAGTGTCAGCTTTTGCTGAAAATTGGACAGCCAGCCCTGAACCGGGTCAGCCCCGAATGTCTTAGCGCATTTCCGTCAAACTTAGCTTTCAAAGTGCGGGCGTTGCTGCTCCTCCCGCACCCAAAGGCAGGGCGTTGTTTATGTCCTTATGTGCTGAGCAGTTCTCAGGGCTCAGGATAGTTGGAATGTTCCTGACACCTAGGTCTGGAGACCCAAGATGTCACAGAAACTAGTCAGAAGCTGTCATTCCAGTGAGTTTCTGTTCTTTCTGAGCTGCCTCTAAACTGACATTAGTGAGCATTTTCCCTGTGCCAGACACCACACTATTGGCTTTCATGCATGTTATTTACACATATACAGTTATCCCGCATCACAGGAGGAGGCCGGGGCTCCAGGCACATGGCCAGGGTCTCACGCACCTCGTGCCTGAGGCAGCATCTTCCCCAGGGTGGTCCCATCGCAATGCCAGCCTTGTCTACCCCACCCCTCACCCAGCCTCTTAACCCGTGCTCCTTACTTAAACGGGAACAGTGTTTAAAAAACCTGCCACGGACCTTACTTCTAACAGCCTCCACCCCTAGTTACCAACATATGGGGCAGGCCCCGCCCTAGTGCTCAGCAGGGTAGCTCTTGGGAGCCTTCTCAGAGGTGGGAGAGACCGAAGTGTTTCTAGTGTCTGGAGGCGGGTATTGCGGGTGGGCCGGTCTGTGCTCCTGGAGGTGGTAGCTGCTGCCCTGTGGCACGGCCACCTGAGAATGTCCCTCCTCCGAGGGAGGCATGGGGTCTGCGTGTGGGCCGGCGTGCAGGGCCCCCCACAACGGCAGTGCTGCGTTAGAGGCTCTGGGCTCCCAGGAAGTGGGCAGCTCTTCGGAAGCCAGCAGGGGAGCTTTTTGTATCTGATTCGAGTTAACCCGATGTCTCATTCGTTTCAGATCGAGAGGACCAGTCCATTTTGTGCACGTAAGTGTCTCTGTGTGGGTGGTGGGGCCTGTGTCACCCCTGACCTGTTCTTCTCTTGGGGACTCCTGCCAAAACCGCGGTTTATGAGTGCCATTCCCAGTTCAAGCCCCGCCCCTTCCCCAGGGCATGGGCCTTACAGTGATATCTTGGCTGCTCAGTGGTCCCACAGCACGATGAGCTTTATTTCCTGCCAAAGATTTAAGCGCCTTCCTCAGGGGAACGGGTGGGCAGTGGGTGGGGTTTATAGCAGAGAGGAAGAGCTAGCTTCTTCTCAACACAGCTCAGTTGGGAACTCACCCCTCTGGAACATTCCTTCTGGCTCTGAGCAGTGGCTTTCTTTACCTGAGTTGAAGTAAACACTGAGGCTTCTCCCCTCATCCTTTGAACTTAACGTGGAGATAAATAAACCCGGTTGCCGAGGGAGTTAATGGGACAGAACATTCCTTCAAGGCAAGTTTCGAAGGAGCGTGTTTAAGTGCCTTTGACCCCTGAGTGAACAGCTGCCTAAAACTGGTTCCTAAGACATTTGGATGCGAAGGCTGCCAAGTGACCAGGGCAGGCAGTGGATATAAGTTTACTTTTGTCAGGCCTCTGGAGGGCCATGGGAAATGGCCTGAGCGAGGATTCCAGAACGTAGCATTCATTTGCCTGTCCCCTTTTCTGCCACCAGCTGTTGGGTCCCTCATTGGCGCCCAACAGCGTGGTAGGCTGTAGAGTGTCCAGTGGGAGGGGACAGACTTCAAGGATTTGGCCACCTCTCCCCTGAGAACGTCCTTGGTCTCTTGGTAGGGGTGAGTCTGGAGCTGGCAAGACAGAGAACACCAAGAAAGTCATTCAGTATCTGGCTCACGTGGCCTCCTCACACAAGAGCAAGAAAGACCAGGTGAGTGCGGGCCTCCCCTCCACGACCTGCCTCGTCTTCCAGAGGAAGAGTGTTTAATGATTCGTGGTTCGGCTTAAAATGAGAGTGTTTTGGGGAACAGAGCAGAGGCTGGACCCACTTGTCTTGAGGCTGCAGCTTGGCCGTCTTGGGAGTGGGTCTGGTGGTAGCCAGCCCATTTCTCCCTTTGCCTCCTGCCCTTCTGATTTGCTCTGGAAGCTGGAGACCACCCAGGGTCCAGTGTAGAGTACTCCTGGCATTTGGCAGCTAATTGCTGCGTGGTGTCCTCCTCTGAGGACGGAAGAGAGATTCCAAAACTTGGTTCTCAAGATAATGGAGACTTGAAGGGTCTCGAGCAGGCCGTTGAGTCCCTGCTGCTTTTCCCTGCTGTTGAAATGCCTCTGGGTGGACAGCGCCCAGCGAAGAGAGAAAGGGCAGCTGGAAAGTCGTCTCACTTCCCTTTTTCTCCCCTCTCCCTCTTGATGGATTATGGTCGAGCGCAGCAGCGTCCTCGCTAGGTGAGCTGCACGTTTACTGCACGTTCTGCACCAGGAATGCGTGTTCTGCCCATCGTGTGCCCTTGAATTACGTATTTTTTTCTAAGCAGCTTTTCACTCCACACCGTTGTCACTTTCTGCAGCTAGAACTGTTCTCGTAGCCTCGGCTCACTGACTGTCTCTGGAGGAGGGGCGGGCTGGGTGTGATACACAGTGACCTCTCGTGCACTCTGAAATGACAGCTCCTGCAGAATGGGTCCGGCCTCATCACCTAGCTGTTCTCAGAAAATCCGGTCATGCCCAGAATCCCCCATGAGCATGACGGCTCTAATGCCCTGTGCGGAACCCTGAGTGAGGTGCAGTGGAACGGGACTCTGTTCTCCCGGAGCCGCACATGCTCAGTGTTCCAGACCAGATGGAGATGGCCAGCCCCATCGCCTGCCACCACTGTGCCAGTCAGAAGCAGTTCCTGGAAGGCCCCACATTGGCCTTTCCCAGAGTCGGGGGTGACCGGTCTTAAGCATGCCCGTGTGGTACTCTCTCTCTTTCTCTCAAGCACACACTGTTAAACTTCTCTGTGAAATCTAAGTGTCCGTGGTGTCCCCTCAAGCCACCAGGGGAACTGCGCCGTCTGGTGGCTCCCCTTTGCTGGGGAGCTGTGTGCAGCGTATATAAGTAAGTAGTAGTGTGTCTCTTTGCATGCAGACCTGGGGTGTGTCCTGCAGAATCTGCTAATGAGCACAGTCTTCTGGAATCGAACCAAAAGTAACTTTTCATGTGCCAGACTTCTCAAGACACTCTGAATCTTTTTCCACAGGGTGTCAGGAGTTATATTTAGCATAAAGTTTCTTTTGCTCCCTCTCTCCACCCCCCATTTTCCATTCTTTTTAGGATGCCTATTTTAAAAACAGGGCTGTGAGGTTAGGAGTTCTCTGGCTGTGGTTTTCCATCTCTGGATTTGCACTAAGATCCATTTCCCAACTATTTATTGAATGCCTAGTATGCGCCTGGGTCTCTTGAGGGTGACCTTGGAGTCTGCCCTGAGGACGGGAGACAGGGCCACAGCTACAGAGCAGGAATGTAGACCGATGTGCCTTACGTCTGGGGCTCCAGCTGCAGAGGGGCAGGCAGCCCCGGGCGCTTGGAGAAGACGGCCTGCGGGGGAGTGATAAGTGGGAGCTTGCTTGTCACATCCTCTTTCTCAGGCTGCGTGTGAGATGGGCAACCTGTCTCTGACTCCGTCCAACCAGAGTGATTGATGAGGTTGCCTTCGGCTTCCAGTTACTGCTCAGGCCCTCAGTTGTCAAGGCCGTTGACCAGGTTGATGGATTTCCTTGCCTGAAACCTGTACAGTGACTTTGCGCACGTATCTGGGGCTTGAGACGCTCTTGAACTTGGTTTGCGGCTCTCATACTCTGAGGCCTGTTGAGGCATACTCCGGGAGAGAGTGAGCTGGCAGTGACCCCACTGCTCATCCCGAGACTGCCCACTGGGACGTCCCGGACCTCACTTTGCTGGGGGAGGCCAGGCTTTGGCCAGGCCTGGATGTCAGTAAAGCAGAGCCTGGGTGAGGGACCGTCCCAAATGGACTTCATAGTCTGAGCAGTGACCTTTGACCCCTCCTCCTCTTCCTCCCTCTGTTTTTTATGCACTAGTTGGAGCCCACTGGCAGGAACACCACCCCGTGAAGCCCTTCAGAAACCGGATGGGTAATTCCAAACTTTTATGAGCATGCGCTGCCTACAAGAGCCTCATAATTTCATAGAATGCAAATTTCATTGAAAAATAAAAGTCTCTTGGCCCAATTAGACATCAATAAAGAAAAACCCATAGGTTGGCCGTCGCCGTTGTCAGCAGGGAGCTCCCGAGTTGGCCCAGCGGTCCCACGTTCCACAGCAACAGCGTGTGGATCCTAAACAGAGGCCTGGCTTTGCCTCTGAGCCGGGGCAGGCTCTGGCGGGGGCCACGCTCCCATCCGTCTGCAGGAACGGAACGGGAGTGGCTCGGCCAGCCTGGCAGCCTGGCCTGTGCTTTGAGAGGAACGTTCTAGTGGGTGGGGAGCAGCGCCATCCAAGTCTGCCTCCGCGGGCTGCCTTGGCTGACTTCCCAGGCCCTGCCCGAGCCCGGGGGATGGCAGCCCTGGTCTGTGACCGCTGGTGCCAAGCACACATGCAATGAGTGCTCTAGGGGTTTGACCTCTGCCCCCTGACCTGGCTCCGCTGACCCTCCTTCACTTATATGTATGGTCTGAGAACAAAACGCTCCCCAGCCCTGGAGGAACCCTGGCCAAGGATGGCCGGCAGAGGAGGAGGGTCTGCCGGGCCCCTTCCCGTCTCGGGTAGGCTTCCAGCCCTGGCTTGGCCAGACTCCAGAGCATCCTCGGTGCCCTGCAGACAGGCTCGCCCTATGGCAGGTGTGCCTGGAAGGCTGTGGTTCACGACTCTCCTGGGGGCGCCTGCTGCCACCAGTTTTCCTTTTCATCACTCACAGGCAGCCTTCATTCCTGTAAAATCCTGGCCCGACTCCAGCCTTGCTAATAAATACAAACCCTGCCTGGCCCTTGTGTGATGTTCTTTCCCCCGAGAGGGTATCTGGGTATTAAGGTGAATGAGATCCATGTTTCCCTCAGTGTCAGTTATTATCTGGCCGGCTGGGAGGGCGATGGCTGCTTCCACCATTGCTCTCGCCCGACAGGGTGGAGCCCCCAGGTGGGGCAGGGCGGGAGATGGAGCTGTGACTGACAGCTCGTAGGTGGAACTAGAGTTCGAATACCCGATTTGCTGGCTGGGAGCTGGATGACCTCAGGCACAGCGTTCCCCATCCCTCAACCTCAGTTTTTTCTTCTGTGAAATGGGGCTACTCGGTTTTGCCCACCCTGGGGATCATGAGGATCCAGGGGAAGGCATAAGGGTGTGTTTTGTCAACCACAAAGCGTCATGAGACCACAGTAGGATTTGTTGGTGTTATCAGTAAACAGTTAGAACCCACAATGGGCATTGTTGATCCCATGCTCAGATACCTAATGTGCTGGGAGCAAGGTTGGGGGGGGGGCAGTGCACAGGTCAGGGGACCAGCAAGGAAAGTGAACGTAGTGTTGACTTGGACACGGAGCAGATGAGCTGGTGTCTTTTGTGGATCTGGGTCCCTCTCTGCTTGTCCTATGAAAAGGGAAAAAAAAAATGGTGTTGGGTGGGGATTGGAGACAAGGAGGGGAGAGGGAGGCCGGTGCCCCTGGGCTGGGACCGTGTGGCTCTGCGTCTCTTGGTTCCTGTGCTGCTTTCCAACCCCGCATCCTCCAGGGTTGACCTGGGCAGTTGTGCCAGGTTCCCAGAGCTGGGGGAGCCTCCCGCTTTCCCTTTCTAGGGACGCTGGTTGGTCAGTCTGTGAAAGTAAGTTCAAACCAGTCAAGGTTTCCAGAGACCTGGTGGGAAGGTCACTTTTAAGTGACACAGTGACTGAGGCTGGTGTGGCCGGAGCCCATCCAGAAGCCTCTGCTCTGACGTGTTGGCTGTGTAGACATGGCTCTGCCACCATCCCGTCCACCTGGCGGCGTAGGTTCGGCAGCCCGCTGCCTGGCCTTCACTGCACCCCCGGGTTCCTTTCCAGGGCGAGCTGGAGCGGCAGCTGCTGCAGGCCAACCCCATCCTGGAGGCCTTCGGGAATGCCAAGACCGTGAAAAACGACAACTCCTCACGATTTGTGAGTAGCAGCCGTCACGACCCAGCTCGGGGGTCAGGGTCTCCTCCCCGCAGCTCCAGCTCCTGTCGCTGTCCACCTGGGTGCTCTCACCCCAGAAGTGGGGAAGCCTCAGACTTGCTGCTTCCTGGGCCTCTTGCGTGGAGTCGCTGGGTCGCATTCCGGTTGATGTGCACCTGCAGAAGTGGCTTCCTTAGCCCCGGAGGCAAAAAGCCAGCGAGGGAGTGGGGGGTGCCCGCGGGTCGCCCTCATTGTCCCATTGTTAGAACGCAGGCCAGATCCAGCCATGAGGAACACTTGTAGATCCCTGCTTCCCTCCTTTCCTTCTGTGGAGGAACTTGGCCACCACTGGAGCGGGTCCTGGCTCCAGGCTTTTAGTGGTGTGGCGCTTCTGAGTCCTGAGTGCCCGTGCAGTGTGGAGTGCGGGGCCCCTGATCACCACCACGGGCAGGCTTTTGGTTTTCTCCCTCTAAGCTGTGCCAGCTGGAGGTGGGGGCTAGAGGATATGGGGCCTCTAATCTCTTCCTTGTCTTCCTTTAGGGCAAATTCATTCGCATCAACTTTGATGTCAATGGCTACATCGTTGGAGCCAATATTGAGACTTGTATCCTTGTGCTTAATTGTAGTGAGAATCTGGGACTAGAGGGGAGGGAAGTGACCTTGATGGAGAAGAGGCTGCTCCCTGATTCCTGCAGTTTCCCCTTTATGGGCCTGTTAGGACACCACATCTGTGGCACCCGGAAGAGTCCCAGGACAAGCTCATGGAAAACCCGGGCAGAGCTAGGTTACTGGCAGGATAAAGTTCTGCTTGGAATGGGATGGAACGCCTGAAGGTGGGCCAGTGTGGTTCCCACAGGGCCGGAGTTGGGGTGGCTGCTGCCCCATTTCTCCCCCACACCCGTGTTACAGCCTGTGCTAGGGAGACATGCTCATGTCCATTCTCATGAGAAGGGGGCCCCCTTTAAATAGACGAGGCCCTTGGGAGTGGGAGCTGGTTGGACAAGCTGCACACCTTGAAAGATGGAGCCAGGAGAGTGTTGCCGTTTTGAGCTGTTCTTCCTGCCTGGCGGAGTTCAGTTCCCTTTGATGGGGATGGGGAGCGTGGAGGGTTGCCTCCGTCCAGCTTGCACAGTTCCTCAATGTTTGCAAAGATCTTCTGGAGAAGTCCCGGGCCATCCGCCAGGCCAAGGAGGAACGCACCTTCCACATCTTCTACTATCTCCTGTCCGGGGCTGGGGAGCACCTGAAGAGTGAGTGATGGGCCCCCAGCCTGACGTGGGGCTGCGCACCACCGGGGCTCCCGTGCCATCGGGCCACACACTCCACTTGGGAAATGAAAACTCCAGCCTTGGGTTGGGGAGGAGAAGTGAAAATGACTTCTGTTGTCCAGCCATCCTGAGGACTCAGCCCCCTGTTTCTGGCTGCGCCAGGGAAAAGTCAGGGCGGGTTGCGTGTGCAGCTGTGGGTCATGAGGCCCTGAGGCTCTCATGGGCCCTGTGCGTGTCACTCTTGCGTGCTGAGGAGAGTCAGCATTCCTGGCTACTTCACTGTTTCTGGGGTATCGCAGGGCTTAGGGGTGCTTCCCAGTCTCCCAGACCTTTGAGGCCACAGCGTTGACTGGAGTGTCTGGTTTCAACACCTCACTGACCCGCCCTTGCTCTCCACCCCTTGCAGCTGACCTGCTGTTGGAGCCGTACAACAAATACCGCTTCCTGTCCAATGGGCACGTCACCATCCCTGGGCAGCAGGACAAAGACATGTTCCAGGAGACCATGGAGGCCATGAGGATTATGGGCATCCCAGAAGAGGAGCAAATGGGTACAGAGCTGGCCCTCCTGTGGGTGAGGGAGGAGAGGCGGGAGACTGGTCACCACGCCCTTGGGGCATCGGGGCAGCTGCTGGGCCTGGGCAGAGCTTCCTGTGGCTCTGACTCTTAGGGAGTCCGGCAGAGGCGGGGGGAAGCCGTGAGTCTGTGGGAAATGCTACCTCAGGTTTGAGTTCAGGGTTATTCATTCCCGGTGGTACCACAGGCATTTTCGCAGAGGGGAACAAAGGACAGGTGCTTCACTGCCCAGGGTCTGAGTCCACGGCTACAGTCCTTGCCATTTGCTGAAAGTGGAATATTCCACTTTGTCTTGGCAGAGTGGGAAGGGGCTGGGGCTGTGTTCCTTGCATTGGGGAAGCCCAGAATGAATAGCAGTGTGGAACATGCCCGTGTCTTCTCGTTTCCCAGAAGGAGGGGGAAGAGGGCTTTGAGGCTTCATTTTAGAAAGATTGGGGGCTGAGGAGAGTGCGTTAAGGGTTGGAGCCCCCTTTACTCGGCCACAGACAATATGTAAATGGATGAGCCATGGCTGTCTTCCAATAAAACTTTATTTATAAAAACAGACAGTGGGCCCCTAGGCTGGAGGCATGTCCTTGGTCCAGATTTAGAAGTGCTGGGGGGAGTGTTACATAGCTCGTACCCAAGCATAGGGCTGGCCAAGCCGAGGTCGGCCAGAGGCCCTGGAGACAGAACCTCGCCCGCAGGGAGGGAGTGAGCCCTGTGGGGCGGCTGGGCCTGCCACGTGGGTTAGACCAAGGCCTGGTACCCTAGTGTCCCTGCTTGGCCCTTGAGGGAGTGACCACCGCACTCAGGGACTTCCTCCAGCCCCTGCCTGGTTCTGAGCTGCCTTTGATCGCACCCTAAGGCTTGCTGCGGGTCATCTCGGGGGTTCTTCAGCTCGGCAACATCGTCTTCAAGAAGGAGCGCAACACCGACCAGGCGTCGATGCCCGACAACACAGGTAACACTCGTGGTCCTCTCCCCTGAAGCACGGGGCAAGTGCCTGTGCTTGGACTGGCTCAGGAGAGGGGGTCTTGTACAAATTCCAGATACTCCTCTCTTTGTCATTTTATGTCTGTTTATAGCTGGCTATTGCTCTCTATTTTTTTTTTTTTTATAAAACACACACAAACCTGACTCTCCTTCTGCTTCACAGAGTGAGCATCAGAATGAGTTAGAAAATCCCGTGATCTTATGGACCAGGGTTTTCCTCATTTTTTCCTGAGACCAAACCAGTTGTCTCAGTTAGTAAAACAGTGATTTCTGCTGTTGCTCCAACTCCATGGGTACTTTGCCCATGAATGCATTAGGACCGTGAAACACTGCGTCTCCCTCGACCACTGTTATTTCCTTGGCTCGTGTAAACGACCACTTTTAATAGCCTCCACATGCCTTTCTTAGGGCCTTTTGAAAAAATTTAACTGGGGGATGTGTAGATCGTAGGAGATGTTCTTGTGGGATCTGTGCTGTTCTGTCCCCTAGCACTGGGGTGGGGCTGTCTCCTCTCAGTCCTGTTTGTGGCCTGGACCTATTTTCACACTCAGGATGTGGCCAGGTCTGTGCAGAGGAACTGATACCAGGCCCCTAGTCAGGACTCGTGCCTCCCTGCTTCTTGTGGCCGGAGGGTGTGAAGGCTGCCGTTCCCACTGGCCTGCACACAGCCACTGGGTCTAAGGGGAGCTCAGTGTTCTGTGCCCTGCTGGAGAAGGGCCCGAGCTGGTCGTCCTGGCAGTGATGCTCAGTTACTACAACTTTCTTCCTCTGCTGCCAGGTTGAGCAGAGGGACTGGCTCTCTTGGGTTTAATTACAACTTTTTTACCTCTCCTCTCCTTACTCTTTGAAAAATGTTAGCTGCCCAAAAAGTGTCCCACCTCCTGGGGATCAACGTGACTGATTTCACCAGAGGAATCCTCACCCCGCGCATCAAGGTGGGACGGGATTACGTCCAGAAGGCGCAGACTAAGGAACAGGTATGCCAGCGGGCCGGGGGAGTGGGGCCGCCTCCTCCTCGAGGGTCAGTGTGAGGCCTGCTCTGGGCCGTCGGCTGTGTTGGGCACTCTGAGTGGGTTCAGTCCTTGCAGCAGCTTGAAGAGCAGAGCGGTGCTCATCCCCACTGAGAGCACGAGAAGCTGGCCGCAGAGAATTTTGGTGGCCTGGCCAAGGCCACTCACCTAGGAAGGGCCATCTGGAGGTAGAGCCTCTTTAGGCTGCGTTGTGCATCTTTGCATTGAGTTGATATTTAGACTGATTGGTTGACAAGGACACGGGCAGGTCCTGTTCTGGTATAAACTGAAGCGAGAACTCAAGGTCTCTATAGCATGACTCATTCTGGTGCCACGGTGGCGGTGGCATCCCCCGTCTTTGGAGCCCATGCCAAGCGGCTGTCTCTTCGCCACCTGCTGTCTTGCTGCCTGTGGTGACAGATGAGCAGGAGTCTTTCCCTCAGCTGTGCCCCACGAATGTGCCCGCCTCCCCTGGGAGCAGACATCTCTCCCGGCCAGGACCGCCTCTCCCCTCTGTTGGCAGTTCCTCATTTCTGTCGTGACAATGGGCATTTTTAAGGTGCTACTGCCATCTCTCAAAAATAGTTTGAAGTTTGCATTGGTGAGTCCTTTTTCTAGAGGGTTCCGTCCACAGTACCTCACGCTGGTGGCTGACAGCCCACGGGTCATTCTGTGAGACCCATCCCAGCAAGCCAAGCACTTCATTTTCAGCAGACAGTGTGCATAGTTGTTACCAATTGTTCATTTCCCTCATAATTAAAGAACCTTTATTTTTTTGTTAGGAGAACACTCCCGGAACACTTTAAGATTCAGAAAATACAGAGAAGTCTAGAGGAGGAAAAAATGGCCACAGTGCTGCCCAGAGACAATTGTTGGGCAGCTCTTCATTTCCTGCAAGGCTTTTTCTTGTTTTTTTTAAACTTAGTTGTCACCCTGGCTTTTTATTAATGCAACTTTTCAAATAGTCACAGAATAGACTAGTGTCATGAGCCCCGTGTGCCCGTCACACAGGCAGCTGCAGGAGTTGCTAATACATGGCCAGTCTCAGCTCGTGGTTAATCTTATCTACCCCCAGCCCTGCTGCGTTATCTGAAGTGAATCTCAGACATCTTGTCATTTCTTTGGATACTTCAGTATGTCCCCATTTAGTGTAGAAGGATCTTTGCAAATGTCTAAGTTTCCTATTCCTGTATTGTTGGATATGTAGGTTGTTTCAACTTGTCATCATTTTAAATGACATTGCAATGAACGTATTTGTGCACAACGGTTTTTTCTCACCTTTACGGCTGTTTCTCTGGGGGAGGGCCCTGCAGGTGAAATGACTGGGGCAAAGGGTACAAGATTTGAAGGCTACTTGGATCTGACACTCTGTCTCCTGGGTGTCGCCCCCAGGCTGACTTTGCCATTGAGGCCCTGGCCAAGGCCACCTACGAACGCATGTTCCGCTGGCTGGTGCTGCGCATCAACAAGGCTCTGGACAAGACCAAGAGGCAGGGCGCCTCCTTCATCGGGATCCTGGACATTGCCGGCTTCGAGATCTTCGATGTGAGCTTCTGCCTCATGCCCTCTTCTCCACCTCCTTAGCCTCTTGGCCACCTTCTTCTTGGGCTAGGAATCTTCTTTCCCGTGGTCCCATGGCAATCCGAGTTGGCTATCTCCTTCCTTGCATGGTGACAGGAGATGTCACTTGGGTGTATTTTAAGCTTAACCAGGCATGCCCATTCCCAGTGAGAGACGCTGGAGAGAATGGGGCCTTTGAGATGGTGTTCTGGAGGCTTCCTGGGCACATGCTTTCTGTTGATTTATTCTTCCAGCAAATGTTTATTGAGCGTTGTGACAAGACATTGTCCTCGCCCATAAAGACTTTGAGGTCTGGTAGGAAAAACCGATGATTACAGTAGATTGGGGGTTCCTAACCTGGGGTCTGTGGCAGATTTCAGAGGAACCGTCAACTTCGTGGGGGGTCGGGGGGGGAAATTACCTCTTTATTTTCCACTAGCCTCTCATTGAAATGACGCGTTTTTTTCCAGTTGTGAGTTGAGCACACTGCAGAAGCCACATAGCATTAGAAGTGCTTGTGACGTCACCAGTGGAAATCAGCTGTTTTCATTTCACAGCAGTTGGTGCAGAGATGTTGCAATGTCATTTACACTCATCTCTGCTTCAAAACTTGGAAGTTATTAATCCTAGGACTTGAACTTGTTAATAAAGAGGCACAATGTCATACTATTTTGATAATTCTATTTCAATGTAACTTCTTTCCTTTGTAATCTATTTTATGCATTTTAAAATGTTATTCTGAGAGGGGCTTTACCAAACTGTTAAAGAGGTCCATGGACCCCCAAAAGTGAGGCCTCCTGCTTCTGGGGGTGATGAAGCCTCTAACTGTGCAGGCTCCCCAGGAGGCAGCAGCGAGGTGCCCAGGGAGGTCCCTCTCAAATATCCATCCTGTTCCTTCCTGAGGGGCCGGTGGGCCTCGTGTCGGGAGGGTGGGCATCTCTCTGACGCTGTTTTCCCCCCTCGCAGCTCAACTCCTTCGAGCAGCTCTGCATCAACTACACCAACGAGAAGCTGCAGCAGCTCTTCAACCACACCATGTTCATCCTGGAGCAGGAGGAGTACCAGCGCGAGGGCATCGAGTGGAACTTCATCGACTTTGGCCTCGACCTGCAGCCCTGCATCGACCTCATCGAGAAGCCAGTAAGCCGCCCCCGCTCAGCCCTCAGACTTGGATTCTCGCTCGTTGCTCGTCTCCTCCGGGGACCCACCCCTCCCCTGCCACTGCCTGTTGGTTGTGGGGGTGTCCAGTTCCTCTCCCTGATGGTGTCACCTAGAGGAATAAGCCCGGGGGACTTAGATCTGGTGCCTGGGAGCGTCACCAGCCTCCGACCAGGTGGGGATGTGGCTGGTGCCCCAGTCAGTCCCAGAAGACCACCCAGCGTCTACCTGAGGGGCGGCCTCGACAAGCCCTTCTTCCACTTAAAGAAACAGGCCTCCCTTTATGAGTCAGATCCTCTCCCCAGACGCTTTCTCTGTACGTAGAAGTGTGCAGACCCTCATGCTGAGTGTTGACCTTGGCGCATGTCTGTCCTCTCTTAGGGCTAACATGGCACTGGGGCATCTGTCCCGCAGCCTCGGCTGTCGGTGGATGGCGAGCCCTCCCCCTTTTCCATGAGTTCACACTGAAAGCTCTTGCCGGGTGATGGGCGCGGTTTGGGTCGCCGTTTGTGCTTCAGGTTTGGGGGGTGTGCTCTTTCATGGAGCCTGAGCCGTTTCTATTTCCCGGTTATCTCTTCATTAGAGTTAGATGCACTGAGCACAGGTCTTCCCAGAATCCTGACCTCCTTGAGAAAATGTCCATCAGAGTCACATTGAAATGCTAATTAATCAGAAGGCCTAGGAAGAACTCGGTGCATTTTGAAAGTATTGCTCAAGGGGCCTAGAGCTGAAACGATCCTTAATCCTGAGGTGAAACAGTTTACTTTTGTGATGAGGTTTTGTTAAGCAGTTGAGTTTTCCAATGAACAAGAACCCATCTGGCTGCAAGTCTTGTCAGCCAGTCTCCACCATGTCTCAGTCTGCTTTCTTATAAACTCAGTGTACAGAAGACCCTTGGGACTCTGGGGCGCTTTCTCTTCCTCCAGGGGCTTGTCCTAAGTGTCACATGGCACTACAGAGTTGTGCAGACACAGAGTGTGAGGGGCATCTGTTGAGGGCAGCCTCGTGGCACATGGGTCAGAGGGCCTGCGTGGTCCATGGAGCCCATCAGATGAATTCCAGTGCACTGAAGTTGGAGAACCCCTGTGCTGGATCCTCGGGTTAAGGTGTGGGCTGTAGCCTAGACCCCAGAAGTTTCTTTTTAATCTAGAACTCATAAATGGAGCGCTTTTGGTAATGCTGCTGTTTTTCCCTTCTATGGGGGGAAATGCTGCCCATGTTCTCATGAGATTCTGGGGCTCTGAAAAGCAGGCTTTGGCTTCTTGTGAGGGCGGGGCTGATGGTGGGTTCCTGTGTCACGCTCACCCGTGTGATGCTGTGCCTCCTCCAGGCAGGCCCCCCTGGCATCCTGGCTCTGCTGGACGAGGAGTGCTGGTTCCCCAAAGCCACTGACAAGAGCTTCGTGGAGAAGGTGATGCAGGAGCAGGGCACCCACCCCAAGTTCCAGAAGCCCAAGCAGCTGAAGGACAAAGCTGATTTCTGCATCATCCACTATGCTGGCAAGGTGAGGAGAGCACACACGCAGGGAGATGCCGGCTGGCCGGACCTTCTCGAGAGAGGGGGAGACAATTCTAAGACCATGACGGGGGTCAGGAGCACAGCATTCTCATCCTGTCACTCATCCAGTTAGGAGCCTGGTGGCAGTAATCAGCATTCACACAACTCTCCCACCTTGCAAAAGACAGTCGCGTGTGACATTTCCTTAGCAGCCTGCAGCATTCCTGTGAGGTGCTCAGGCTGCTGTGATGTTGTATATTATTATTAGGTGCATTTTCCAGGCGTGGAAGTGGGATTGGTGCTAAAGGTCTGGGCTCTAGAATTTGAATTAGAACTTTGCCACTGTGTGACTTTTGGTCAGTTACTTAACCTCTCTGAGGCTTGATTGCCTCATCTGGAAAATGGAGGTGGCCACCACCACACAGGGTTATGTGTTTTAAATGAGCTTGCGAAACCCAGCACTTGCACAGCTCAGAAATGTCTTTGCACGTCTCCAAACGTCTCCTATTTGAGGGGCACAGTTGCCCTGGTTGAAAGCCACCACTGTAGGTGACAGCTTCGTCATGCCAAGGCTACCAGCCAGTCAAGGCAGAACTACCCTCATACTTGAACCAGCAAAACACTGGCCCGCCGAAGCGCAGCAGCCCAGGAGGTAACTCTGCTCCTAGGGAAACAGGAGCCAATGTCACACGTGTCATCATCAACAGCCGTGCACGTGAGGACCACTGGCCTGAGGTCAGAGGTCACCTCTGGGCAGTGACGTGGGTTAGGAAGCGGCAGGCAGGGTGGCCTGCTGCTCTGTTTGTATTGTTCTGGGTCCTTTGTACTGGAGATGTAACACGTGACTTGTGTTAGTTGAAACGTATTTCAAAAAAGATAAGAATAATACAGCCTCAGAGAAAAGTTGGGCATCCTGAAAAGACAAAGAAAAAGCAAAAATTACTTACTTGTTCTATTACTAAAAAGAAATATCACATTTTGGTGTATGTCCTTCCAGGGTTTTTTCTTTGTGTTCATATTACCTAAAAAAACCCTAGAAATAAAATACTCTATTGTGTAGCCACAACATAATTTTCGTGGCCCATCCCCTGTTGCTGGTTGTTTTCATGGTTTTTTTGAATTTTTTGTTCTTCTGCATGACGCTGCAGAGAACATCTTGTTGATGCCCCGTTGCCCTTGTCACTCATCATTTGATTCTTAGGGATGGAAAAACCGAGTCAAGGGGTGTTCATGATTTTTTTTTAAAGATTTTATTATTCCTTTTTCTCCCCAAAGGCCCCAGTACATAGTTGTATATTTTAGTTGTGGGTCCTTCTAGTTGTGGCACGTGGGACGCCTCCTCAGCATGGCCTCATGAGCGGTGCCATGTCCGCACCCAGGATTTGAACCAGCAAAACACTGGCCCGCCGAAGCGCAGCGCGTGAACTTAACCACTCGGCCACAGGGCCGGCCCCTGTTCATGATTTTTGAATTCTCCACATGTGTGGTAAGGTTGTCCTCAGAGAGGTTGTGACAGCTTGCATCCCCAGAGCAGCCTGTGATTCGGGACTCTCTGCCTCCTCCAGGTGGATTACAAAGCTGATGAGTGGCTGATGAAGAACATGGACCCCCTGAACGACAACATCGCCACGCTTCTGCACCAGTCCTCCGACAAGTTCGTCTCGGAGCTGTGGAAGGATGGTACGCTCTTTGCCCTCTGCCCCTTGCCTCCAGTGGCTGCGGCCGGGCTCTTCCCACCTTTGCAGTGGCTCAGCTGCAGAATAGAGGCATGTCCCCACCTGACACAGGCCAGGTGGTTTCCATCTGCGGTAGCTCCCTTGAGAGTGGTCTCCTCGAGCCACGAGGCTGAGGCCGCCCTTGAGCGTCCTTGAGGATGCTCTTGGGCAGAGCGCCGCTCTGGGCTTTGTGGGTCGCAGACGGCCCTGGTGCTTCCCACACGTGGGAATTACACGGCTGCTGGCCCAAAGCCTTGCCACCCAGGTGTCCCGTCCCCGCGCCCTCCTGCACTTCTGTCCTCTCCGTGGGAGGCCGGCAGCTCCAGTTGTTCCCTCTCCCTGTTTCTGTCGTTTCTCTTTTCCCTCTGCCTGGGTTTTGCTTTAACCTCTCTGTTGCAGAGATGCAGAGCACTCAGAGAGCCTATTTCTATCAACGCTTTCCTATTCTCCACCTAGAACCAGGTGACTGGCCGCTGGAGTGCCGTCCTCGTGTGTGGTGCATCCAGGGCTGTGCGCCAAACGCTTCTGCTTGGTTTTCCTTGCCCGTTGGCTCTTCCTGCCTGCCTGTGCCCCTTTCCCTGTCTGGCCCTGGGCTTGTGGGCGGGCTCCTCCCCCCATACCCATCACAGGCCTCCGGTAGAAAAACGGGCAAATGGGAGGCTGTGTTTGGATATTTGGGGATTTCAAGTTGTAGATGTTAAAAGGAAGGATTGTTTAAAACTCCAGTACGTCTTCAGAGCTCCACCTCATAAAGGTGGCGTCTTACTGCTCGAGTGGCTGCCGCTGTCTCAGCATGTGGTTTAGGTGTGTGCACGCAGCCGTGTGTATGTGCACCTGAAAGCTAAAATGGCATTTGTGCATTCATTCACCAGTCGCTCAACAAACGCCTGCTCCCTCTGGGCTGCACCTCCAGGGGGCGGGACACGCTCACATGAAACGACTAGTTATTACAGGACATGTTTGACCTTCCTCTGGGCAAACTGAGTGGCCTGCCCAAGCCACCCACTCCCAGGAAACCTTTGGTGGCCAGTAAGATGGGCCCTGTGGTGGCTGCATGAGGTCAAAGATGCCTGTCACTTATTGTTGACTGGTTCATCAGGTCCATCCTCACTGCTGGCTTCTGTCTTGAGCAACTGTCCTTTTTGCTGTCTTCAAATAAATAGTAGAAATCTGGCCACAAAGGAATAGGAAACAGACTTTGTCACAGAATTCTTAACTTCTGCATCCAGCCGTGGAAGCCTTCAAATTTAATAATATTGGCCCTCACTTAAAACTGACCTCAATTGCTGGCCGCTTGGTTGGGTGGGTTGGCTCTTGTGTTCTCGCATTGGAGAAAGTAGTTCATCTCATTGCCTTGCGCACGAGCCCGTGACAGGGCTGCTTCCTCGGAGGGCTGCTTTAGATGGTAAAGACCCGTGAGTAGGAGACAAGGCGAGACGCGGGAGCGTGGAGGGGTCCCCAGACTTTGGAATAATCATTGTCGCTGTGAATCTTCGGAACTCTCTACTTCTCACACCACCAGGCGATGCCTGGGTCCCTGATTTAGAGAGTTCTGTGCGGGAGGGTTCCAGATAGGGAGTCACCCAGAGTCTTGTGGGCGATGCAGAGTAGCTTTAGAGCCCCCACCCTCTGACTCCTAACCCTGGGCTCTTAGGTCAAGGTCAGTGTGAATTCAGGACACTGTTTTTTTTTCCATCTGGGACCACAGGACTACGGGATCCTGTGAGTCGTTTAGTTCCTCCTCAGAGCCAGGCTAGTGGATAGTGAGGCTCACTATTCCAGAATACGTTATCAGCTTTATGGTGTCTCTTGGCAGTAGGAGGTTCCAGAGAGGGCTGAAGAAAGGTGACGTGGACAGAGTTACTGAAGGACCGCTCCCCAAGAGAGACAAGGCTTCGTGGCTCTGCAGTTTCCCCCTTTCTGCTTCCTACTCACAAGGGCCAGTGTGCTCAGCATTTGGAGAGAATCTTAGCCCTGTGTGTGGACTCCAAGCAGAAGGGGTCCCGCTGTTCTGTAGTCTCACCTCTTTCTGTCCACATGTCTGTCTCCTTCCTGCCTCTCCACCCCCGCTGGGACTGCTGGGTATTGATGTGCTCCTGTGTGGTCTCTGCAGTGGACCGCATCATCGGCCTGGACCAGGTGGCCGGCATGTCAGAGACGGCGCTGCCCGGGGCCTTCAAGACACGGAAGGGCATGTTCCGCACCGTGGGGCAGCTCTACAAGGAGCAGCTGGCCAAGCTGATGGCCACGCTGAGGAACACCAACCCCAACTTCGTCCGCTGTATCATCCCCAACCATGAGAAGAAGGTGAGGCTTCTTGGCGGCGTGGCGTGGCGTGGCCTGGCCAGGGCACACGTGCAGGACATTGAGCCCTTGTCTGCCTACCCGAGCAGAAACGGTTCCTCCCTGCACGGCACACACAGAACCTGTGGTGAAGCCCCTGTGCGGGCTCACAGTGCTGTTAGGAGAAAGGCTAGTTTGCAGCCGGCTCTCCCACTTGGTGACGTCATCTCTGCCAGACCTGGATCCTGTAACTTAGCTGTCAGAACCCGTGGGCTGCAGTGACTTCTGGGTCTTTTGCCTTGTTGAGTCTGGAGGGGCCCGTCCGACCTTTCTCCGTCAGTACCTCGGCACAGAACCAAGGCCACATACGTGTGCTTTCTTCCCTAGGCTGGCAAACTGGACCCCCATCTGGTGCTTGACCAGCTGCGCTGCAATGGGGTCCTTGAGGGCATCCGGATCTGCCGCCAAGGCTTCCCCAACCGAGTGGTCTTCCAGGAGTTTCGGCAGAGGTGAGTCAGGGCCTGCAGCCCGCCTCTCCCGGCCTGGGGGCCTGCTGCTCCGCAGAGGGGCCTTCAGTGAGGTAGAGCCGAGGTCTGGCCAGCTCCTTACACGGTCCTTCTCCGTGCTACCCTCTACGTGAGAAGGGATATCCCTATTTTGTTACTGAAACGAAAGTTGTCTTGTTGGCTTTCACTCCTAGTGATTGTGGGGGCCTGGGGCTGTTTGCTGCAGGCTGAGGAGCTATGAAAAGAAATTAAAAACGGATCAGCCAGAGACTTGGGTGTTAAAGGAGCTTTATGGAGACGGAAGTCACAGAACACTGCAGCTTCTTGCTGTGTGTGCACGGAGGGTCATTAGTGACACTGTCCTCTTTGCCTAATGACTGTGCTTAATGCCAGTTGCTATCATGAAGCTGCCTCCACTTAGACCATCCTGTTTATTAGCAGTTCCCTGCAGCAGCTCGAGAAGAGATGAGCATGGCCTTCTGGGGTTACAGATGCAGATACTGGGCAATTAGCAATTAGTAAGCCCAACTAAAGCTCCCGCTTGAGTGATGAAACAGTCCAATGTGAGTTTCCATTCGCTTTATGGAAAACTCTGAGCCTTTCTGTGTCGTTCAGCCTAGGGAAAGAGCAGGGCGGGATTTGCTGAGTGCATTCCTTCCTTAGGACGCTTTGTGGGAAGAATTTTACGTCTGCTACATTGTCAGGATGATCCTCATCTCTCAGTATGTTCTAAGCCCCGAAGAATTGAGACAAGGGGTAAATTGACCTGGCTTCTCTTTTCTTCCTCAGATACGAGATCCTGACACCAAATTCCATTCCCAAGGGCTTCATGGACGGCAAGCAGGCCTGTGTGCTCATGGTGAGTGGAGCTGCCGTCTCCGCCTCCCTCTGGTTGGCTGGACTTTTGGCTGGTGTGCACCCACCTGGCCGGTGCCTGTGTGGCTGGATGGTGCCCTTTAGATCAGTTCACGCCTGAGCCCTGTTGTCCCTCTGGTGTGCCAGTTCTGCTTCTGCCGGGCACCCTGAGTGGCAGCCTTCCCAGCCCTCGGATGTTCAGGGATGGCGTGTGGGACCAGGTGGTGGGGAGACTAGAGCTGCCACATGGCAGGGCTCTGAGGTGAGACAGTCTCTCTCCTTTGGGGCACATTTTTTGCTCACGTCTCCTTCGATCTTCTTGCCCAGTGTGGTCGGCAGGGCAGTGCTCCACGAGGGCAGCAGTCCCAGCACACTGTGGCTGGCCCAAAGCCCCAGAGTCCATGCTTCTGGAACTTTCCCCTCTTCCCCCAGCTCTCGAGCAGTGCTTGGCGTGCAGGGGGTGCTCCGAACTCTGCTTGAATGAATGAAGGCCCTGCGGTGCCTCAGTGGCCGAGCTAGGGCTGTATCCCACCCTGGTCACTTTTCTGCTCTGCAGGCATCGTCTTGTTTCTGATGGGTCCAAGAGAAGCAGCCACTGCCCCTGGTTTTCTTTACTTTGCATTCTTTCCAAAGAGTCAGGAGAGAGGCTGGGCTGGTGGGAGGAAAGAGAAGAGGGAAGAAAAAAATTCAGCACTGAGTATGTGCAGAGCACTGCGTTAAGTGATAGGAGATTGAGGCTGGGAAAGAGGAGGGAGAAGATGCAGTTCCCCACTTGCCGATGCTTATCAGCTGGTGGGAGAGGAAGTGATGGGAGAGGAGGCATGGAGGACAGAGGTGTGCCTCCAGCTGCTGTCTAGGCCACACTTTCTCCAGGCTGGTTGCTGGCCAGGTGAGGGGTGTCCCTCCTTCAGACACAGGCAGATCCCCCACCCGGCTCTGCTCTGCAGGGAGGGGAGATGCTCATGTTGGCTCCACCTCCCTCCCCTCTCCTCCTGGGGCCTCTTCCAGGTCTGCCAAGGCCATTTGTGGGCGCCGGGGGTCCCCCAGATCCCACCTACCTATTCAAGCCTCTGCCTTTTGGGAGCTTGTTCTAAATCCCTTCTCTCCCAGGCTGGCAGACAGACAGACAGACAGACAGCCAGCCAGACAGCCAGCCATGCATGCCCTTGTCCTTGGGCTTCACAAGGGAAGACTGATGCTGCTCAGTAATAATGATGACGGCTTAGATATACTCAGCGCTCATCACCTGCTTGACCCTGCGCTGAGCACTTTCCGTGCGTCCCCTTGTTCAATTCCCACGGCTCCACTATGGAAGAGGCACTATTATTTGCTTTGTTTAACTTTTTTTAATTAAAGAAAACATGATTCCCATTTTACAGCTGAGGCAATGTGGGCTCCTAGAGGTTAAGGCCCGGGGTCCCCTAGTTAGTGTTCGATTCTGGGCCTGTCCTGATCTGGAGTGTGTGCTGATGTTAGCGAAGATGATGATGACGACGCTCAGCAACCTCTGGTCAGAAGGTGGCCCAACTGGGCGTTGAGAACGTGATTCCAGTATTCAGAGGTGGGAGGTGGAAGGAAGAGAGGACACTTAAAGTCCCTTGAATGCCAAGGTTCTGTGTTTCTCTGCAAGTCTGACTTGTCACCCTGCCCCATGCTGGCACCCACTTGTCCCTCTTCCCAGCATCCCCCTGAGCCCCACTCTCTCTGGCACCGGGTAAAAGGCAGCCCGCCGAGAAGCAGCAGCTGGCTGACAGCCTCTCCAGGACTGAACCGCGTCTCCAGGCCCTTCACCCGGCTGAGGCAGGTTCCAGGCATGGCTGCGAGAGCCACGTGGTGGCACGCAGTAAATGGCCTGCTTTCCACTGTCTAGATCAAAGCCTTGGAGCTGGACAGCAACCTGTACCGCATCGGCCAGAGCAAGGTCTTCTTCCGGGCTGGGGTGCTGGCCCATCTGGAGGAGGAGCGGGACCTGAAGATCACTGACGTCATCATCGGCTTCCAGGCCTGCTGCAGGGGCTACCTGGCCAGAAAGTGAGTCCCCGGAGACACCGTCCCCACCCAGCCTGCCCCACGCTCAGGCCCTCTGAGCTCTCCCATTGCATAAGAACACTTAGGAAGCTGTGGGCTGGGGCACTAATGCTGGTCAGGTGTCTGCCCGAGGGAGGCCCATGTCGCTCTCCCTGCTCCTCTGTTTCCTGGATGTCTGCCTGAGGTTTACAGTGACCGGGTAGGAAGGGGGTGACTGTGCTTAAATTTGCCTGCCCTCAAAGCTCCTGCTCACCAGTGTTCCTCACTGTGTCCCTTGTGTGGGGGTGACAACCAGAGCCTGGCTATCTCCACAGTTCCCCATGCTCCCAGAGGAGGAGGCTTTGCGTCCAGAGCAGCCCCTTCGAGAGTCAGGGGCGCACCTGCTGCAGGACAGTGCATGTGGCAGCTGCACGTTAGTCCCCTGAGGCCCTGTATCTGTGCTCGGGGATGTGTGTTCCAGCACAAGCAAGCTATGAACGCTGCGGGGTGGAGCTTGGGTCCATGGTTGTGGGACAAACGGAGCCTGCCTTTATTCAGAAGCCCTCCTGCCGACACCTTATAGCCCACCTTTTGCAGGACGTCAGTTGCTGACATTCTCCCACCAGACAAAGCCCTCAGTGGGTGGCATGAGGGTGGGAAGCTGAAGTCAACAGGTGGACTTATGACCAGCGATCAGGTTTCGTTGGTTCTATATAGTTCACAACTAAACCACGAACTCGCTCGCCCCTCAGTGAAGGAGGGGGTGGTCTGGTGACCTGGGCCCTCGTCACCCTCTGCAAGGTCACCCACGGGACTCACCCCTAGGCCAGCCTCCTTCCCTACGCTTCTGTCCAGCGGGGCCCCAGGCAGGGTGGGTTCCCCCCGGAAGAGCGCCCGGGGCACGCTCGGGGCCGTGCGCTCGGGGGTCTGCCCTGGCCTTAACTTCCCCTCGCCCCACAGGGCCTTCGCCAAGCGGCAGCAGCAGCTGACGGCCATGAAGGTCCTGCAGCGGAACTGCGCCGCCTACCTCAAGCTGCGCAACTGGCAGTGGTGGAGGCTCTTCACCAAGGTGGGTCCCGCGGGTGGGCGGGCCCGGGAAGACGCGGGGCGGTCGGTCGGAGTCTGCGCACCGCTGGACGGGCCCGCCCATCCTTTAAAAAACCCCGCAGTTATCAGAGTGGTTCAACCTGCTTTCGTTTGTAATAAATAATTTGTGGCAGTTGTAAAAAGTTAAGACTCACAAAAAACCATAAAAAAGAAAATAAAAATTCGCCCGTGATTCCTTCAACCGCGAGCCAGCATCAAGTAGATGTTTCAATACTTATCCCTATTCTCTTTTTTTCACTCCCTTTAAATCTCCACTGTGTAAGCCATATACATTCTTACATAGCGGAGCTCCGACTTGTATAAACAGTCTTACATTTTGCATTTTCCATTTAAAATGCCTTCATAAGCATCATTTTTTTAAAAAGTCAGCATGCTGTTCCCTGGAGATATTTCATAATTTATCTGGCTACTTTTCCAGCGATGGATCTTTATCTCATTCTTAATTTTTCACTATTAAAGAAATGCTCTTGTGAACATCTTCATGTACGTAGGGATGTTTTCCCTGAGATGGAATTGTGGCACGCACTACATTGATTTCTGGAAAGCTTGTACCGTTAGCACCTCCTCCGCACAGCGTGCCTATTTGCCCCTGGCTCTCGTGAGCTGCGTTTCCACAGGTGGAGGGAAGGCCTCGTGGCTGTTGGCCGGGACAGGCGTCTTCAGCCTCCATCTCCTCTGCTAGGTCAAGCCGCTGCTGCAGGTGAGCCGACAGGAGGAGGAGATGATCGCCAAGGAGGAGGAGCTGGTGAAGGTCCGAGAGAAGCAGCTGGCTGCTGAGAACAGGCTCACGGAGATGGAGACGCTGCAGTCCCAGGTGGGCGTCTGAGCCGGCCCCGCTCCCCCAGCTAGCGCAGCTGCTCCCAGTGCTGCCGCCTGCTGGCCATCAGTAGGCAAGGCGTGTGTGGAGTTTGAGGAGATGTTTTTACCTTTAACTGCAGGAACAGTGTTAGTCTCTGTAGGCCCCATTTGGTGTTATCACATAGGGATGTGATGTAAGGAGGCTGCCTGATGGGATAGGAAGCTCATGAGTGTTGGGTTCAGGCCCAGCTCCAGTATTTAATCTCTCTGAGCCTGTTTCCTGGGGATCAGTGTATGCAGCTCCTGGAGTAGCAGTGAAGGACAGAGGGACATAATGTTCAGAAAGTGCCTGAGGGGGCCAGCCCGGTGGCCTTGTGATTAAGTTTGGTGTGCTCCTTTTTGGCACGCTGGGTTCAGTTCCCCGGTGTGGACCTATACCACTCGTAGGTGGCCATGCTGTGGTGGTGACCCACATTCAAAACAGAGGAAGAGTGGTACAGGTATTAGCACAGGGTGAATCTTCCTCAGCAAAAAAAAAAAAAAAAAAATGCCTGGGAGCTTGAGCATTCTCAAGATGGAAACTGGTCGTATCAGCCTGGGCCTCTCCCTCTGGAAGCCTGAACTGGAGAGCATCTGTCCTGGAGTGGCTCGAGGAGGTTGCGCAGAGCTTGCATTTTCTGCGTTTTCCTTGCAGCTCATGGCGGAGAAGCTGCAGCTGCAGGAGCAGCTCCAGGCAGAAACAGAACTGTGTGCCGAGGCCGAGGAGCTCCGGGCTCGCCTGACGGCCAAGAAGCAGGAGCTGGAGGAGATTTGCCACGACCTGGAGGCCAGGGTGGAGGAGGAGGAGGAGCGCTGCCAGCATCTGCAGGCAGAGAAGAAGAAAATGCAACAGAACATCCAGGTGCCCCGCTTCCCCGTGGTGGGGGTGGGGGGGCGGGGCTGGACTCCAGACCTGGGGTCGGGGGGCTGGGCGCGGGGAGGGGCACTGACAAAACCTGGAGGGAACGCAGAGCTCAGAAGCCACTGCAGGCCAGCTCCTTGCCCTCTTGTCCCCCGGGGGCAGCCTTTGAGAGGCTTTCTCCTGTGTGACTCCATCTCTGAGTGCTGCCCAGTTGAGCATCGAAGCCAATTTCATTTCCCTCCCTCTGTCCTCGCTCGGGCTGGTCTGAGGAGCGTGGGCCGTCAGCTCTGCTTTCTGCCCTTGTCAGCAGCGGGAAGCTTGCTAAGGAAACCCCTCAGAACAGGCGACCACATAGCTAGAGTGGCGTTCTTGTTCCTGTATCCCAGTTTTCAATATGTTGTCTCAGGTGGGGGTCAGGCCGCGTCTCAGCCCTGCCCCGGGCTCGGGGGCCCCGCAACCCTCACGCTCTCCCTGGCTCCGTGGTAGGAACTGGAGGAGCAGCTGGAGGAGGAGGAGAGTGCCCGCCAGAAACTGCAGCTGGAGAAGGTGACCACCGAGGCCAAGCTGAAGAAGCTGGAGGAGGACCAGATCATCTTGGAAGACCAGAACTGCAAACTGGCCAAGGTGACGCCCGGGGCCTGCCGAGGGAGGGCAGAGCTGGGCCGTGGCCACGGGGGGGCGTGTGGCTCAGTGCAGGGCCGCGGCTGCCCGCCTCTCCGACGGCAGCGCTGTGGCTTCTGCTCAGTAGCGGGTCTTCCTCATGGGTCTCTCCTGGCCTCTGGGGCCAGGGTTGTGTTTGAAGGGATGTTTCTCATGACTGAGTGGGGCCCGAGGGAAGGGTTTGATGTTTCTCCTCAGTAGAGCTCTTCACAAGCTTTGAGACCCAAGCGTCTGTAGCATGGAGCCCCGTGTGGCGTTGCACATCAGTCACTGGGGGGTGTGGGCACCGTGGTGGCTCGGTGGCTCTGTGCAGGTGCCCCTCCAGCTGTCTCTGAGGTGGCCGCTGTTTCTTCTGAGAACCGAGCTGGAGCTCTGTCAGCATCTGCCAGCAAGCAGATAAAACCTGGGACTCGTGCTAGAGGAGAAGGAAGGACAGGGTCAGAACACTGTCCTCGGTCCCCAGAGGGTGGGGTGGGGCCTGAAACAGCAGGATGCTTGCCTGGGACTCTAATGAAAGGAGCAAGATGCTCATGCTGAGTGATGGACCTGTTTATTATGGTGGCTGTAGGGGGACCATACTGATTGGGACACCAGTGGTAGCCACACAACGCAGAAAATGAGGAGAGCAGGGGTTCAGAGCCCACTTGGTGAACAAGGGCACTGCATGGAGAAGGTGGCACCCTCATGCCTGTGTTCCCTCACTGACACTAGCTGCCACCTGGAAGCCCAAATGGGGGACACAGGTCCAGGGAGGAAGATCAGGAAGCTGATCCAGCGGTTTCAGGGGAGCTAGTGACCTGTCAGAGGTGCCCCTTTGATCTTGAGAATCCTAATGAATCAAGCATTTAAGGGCCTGTCCCTCCATTCAGCCTTAGTCTCTGGGCAAGTCAGGCTTTGAAGGGAGCTAAAGCGTTCTGTGCTCAACTAACACTGAGTCTGACCCACCCTCCACCCCCAGGAGAAGAAGTTGCTGGAAGACAGAATAGCCGAGTTCACCACCAACCTCACAGAAGAGGAGGAAAAATCGAAGAGCCTGGCCAAGCTCAAGAACAAGCACGAGGCCATGATCACTGACCTGGAGGGTGAGAGGGGGTGGACGGGCACCGTCTGACACGGGAACCCCAGGGGACCACAGCTCCGGGGCTAGCCTGGGCCTCACTGCCAGCAGCAGGCGTGCCTGGTGGGTCTCACGCTCGCTCTGACAGGCGAGGCTCAGAGCGTCCAGCACCCAGCCACTGCCCTTAAGGCCTGGGGCACAGAGGCCAGTCCCTAAGGGACTCTGGGCCGCCAAGCACTGGCACTTACATTTGGGGGAGTGACGTTGCTCCAAGTGAAGCATGTTCAGAGGACAGCTTGGCATTTCTCTCTTTGCACCATGTGTTTCACAAGCTCTGGGACTTCCTAAGAGGCTGTGGGTGTGACCCTCAGTCTGCCACTTACTGGCTGTGTCATGTTGCACCTGTTACTTAATCTCTGTGAGCTCCAGTTTCTCTCACCTCTAAGACGTGGTGAAAGGGTGTTTGTAAGGACTAAACTAAATAACGTGTGCGGACACACCACGGGTACTATAAAATGCTAGACAGATACTGTGAGAGGCCATTGCTTAACTTGGGGCAGGGTGACAGTCCCCCTGTGCCCCGGGGATCTGTGGCAGTGAGGAGGATGGGGTAGGAGCACAGGTCTATGGCTGCCTGACGACCCCTCCCCGCTGGGCCTTGAGAGGAGTGGACTCTGGGGGAGGAGGAGAAGGGCCAGAACTCAGTGGGTGCTCAGAGCTTGTGCCAGAAACCACTGCTCCTCCTGCAGAGACGTGGGGCAGCCCAGTGTGTCCAGGGCAGTTGTCTATGCCCACCGAACGCAGGGCCACAACCATCCAGGCTGATGAAAATCCACTGGGTGGATTTTCCCAGCTTGGTTTCACAGCGCCCCCTACCCCCTCACATGTGGACAGGATGAGGTGAGTCAGGTCGTCAAGGGTAGGGACATCCTGACACAGAGATCTCTTCCCACAGGCTCCCTCCCTCCCTTGGGAATAGTCTGAAAGACTCAATCGTTCAGGAGTTCTAGGAGTGACACCCCCTGAAGGGGCAAACGTAAATGTTGATGCTAACAAGTGTCAAAAAAGATGGAGAACAGTCAGAATACACACACACTCGGTAGAAGGCTTTGGAGAACAATCTGGCGTTGCCTCCTGAGGTTGAAGCTCTGTGTATCTGTGACCCAGTGCTCTCATCCCCGTGCACTGGGAGTCATGGGCAAGATGCTCACCGCAGCGTTGTTCACGAGCGCACACAGCGAACACAACCCAAGTGCCTGCAGCTGTAGAACAGATAGATAAGTTGTGGTGTATTCACATCATGGAATAAGAAACGGAAGTCCTAGTGGATCAGTTCCAATGACGTTTAACTTGCTAAATCTCGAGATCATTAATATCGAGCGACAAGGGCCGGTCAAGGAATAAAAGTCGCTACCCCTTACTGAGCACACACTGGGCCAGGCACCTTTCTCAGTGCTCTCAGATATTAACGCATTTGAGCCTCACAACAACCTAACGGAGTAGGTTGTCCTTTGTCCATGTTATTCAGATGAGGCGCAGGAATGTTCAGGAGCTTACCTAAGTGATGTCATAGCAGAATTGTAAAGCCAGATCCTGGACCCTGACCCTGTTCTGCTGTCTCTGTAGAATTCATACAAGACTGGTCCCTTATATAAGTTGAGATTCACGCAAAGCTAAACATTGCATTTTTTAGGGAGACACACATGGTGCAGCCTTAAAGGAAAGCAAGGGAATTATGAACACAAACTTTAGGAAAGTAGGTCCCCTGGCACAGAAGGTCAGCGGGCAGGGTTGGAGAGACACAGGACGTGGCTGCTCATGGTGATGTCCTTCTTCATCATCTAGAGTTGGGTATGAAAGTCTGTATCATGATCCTTTAAATCTGACATGATTTATAACAAACGTTTGATATTTTATGTAAGAATTAAAAACAAAGAAAAGTCTGTGGCCACTGAGGGCTCTTTTGGCATCTCCTCGTCCTCCTTTCTCAGAGCGCCTCCGAAGAGAGGAGAAGCAGCGTCAGGAGCTGGAAAAGACCCGCCGGAAGCTGGAGGGAGACTCCACAGACCTCAACGACCAGATCGCTGAGCTCCAGGCTCAGATTGCCGAGCTCAAGATGCAACTGGCTAAGAAAGAGGAGGAGCTCCAGGCTGCCTTGGCCAGGTGAGAGTCAGAGCATCAGCCCGTGGCCAGTGCCAGCCTGATGCCAGCTTCCTCCTGTGCTTCTTGGTACATTAGTGAGCTGTGAGCATTCGCTCTGCTGTTGTCTTGGAAGCCATTTCACTGCAAAACATTTCCTGTTTGGTAAAGGCACAGTCTAAGGCTTCTTTGTCATTTGTCAAAAAAAGACACCCACCACTCTGTCACCCAACCACAACAATCCTCTCCTTTCCTTTTCCTTTTTTAATTTCATAGCTACAGCCATGCTTTTTGGGAAAAAAACCAGACTATCTTTTAGCAGTTTCAGATTCACAGCAAAATTGAGCAGACAGTGTAGAGAATTCCCATAAATCCTCTGTCCCCACACTCACAGCCTCCCCTGCTGTCAACATCTTCCACCCGAGTGGCACCTGTTACAACTGATGAACCTGCACTGACACATCATTATCACTAAGTCCACAGCACGTTTGTATTTTTACTTAGTTGCAGTCATTATGGGTTGTAGCGTTTTATTTCCCTTTTTTTAAAACTTAACATTTGAATTATTTTTTATGTTTAAAGCACTGAATCTTAATTTGGAAAATGAAGTGATTCTTCTCTGATGTTTTCCAATTCTCAAAGTGGTGTTACCCTTAAATCTTCTGGATGCCTCAAATAGATATTGTTTTTGCTGAGGGGAGCTCCTAAGGGCAATGATTATGACTGCCAGAAGTGGCTTTGGCTGCACTTCTTCAAAGCCTCTTCTGCAAATTCTGTTCTCTGAAGGTGAAAACGGTCTTATCCTGACGTTGTTGGTCTCTTTGGTAGAGTGGAGGAAGAAGCCGCCCAGAAGAACATGGCCCTAAAGAAGATCCGGGAGCTGGAATCTCAGATTTCTGAACTCCAGGAAGATCTGGAATCTGAGCGTGCTTCTAGGAATAAAGCTGAGAAGCAGAAACGGGACCTCGGGGAAGAGCTGGAGGCTCTGAAAACAGAGTTGGAGGACACTCTGGATTCCACCGCTGCCCAGCAGGAGCTCAGGTGTGCCATGGGACCAACAGCCGAGTCACTGAGGATTCTGGTGGGGATGCAGGGAAAGGGAGACAGTGGCCTGGGAGGGGTGGACCCCAGGCCTCTGCACACAAGCCGATGGCCTTATCGTGTACCAGACAGCTTGGAGTTTGGGTGAGGCAAGGGTGGGCTTTAAGGCCGAAAGGGTACAGAAGCTTCTACAAAGTGTGTCTTTTGAGCCTGGGCTATCGAATGCACAGCTGAGGAGGGAGGCCAGTGGTCAGAAAGGCTGCCAGGCGGCCACTGCCCTTGCTGGCCCCTCTTTGCAGCCAGGGAAGAGCCCCGGGGGCCGCATCGCTCCAAGGTCCCCAGCCTCCATTCTGAGGACGTTTCTCTCCAGGTCCAAACGTGAACAGGAAGTGAACATCCTGAAGAAGACCCTTGAGGAGGAGGCCAAGACCCACGAGGCCCAGATCCAGGAGATGAGGCAGAAGCACTCGCAGGCCGTGGAGGAGCTGGCGGAGCAGCTGGAGCAGACGAAGCGGGTGCGTGAGCTGGGGACTGGCTCTGTGACACTCCACCATTGTGAGTGGGGGCAGCTCTCAGGGCAGGGGCCCTCCTGGAGAACGTCTGCCTCTCTGGGCCAGCCGTGCAGAGCTGAGCGGCTCCAGCGCCAGACTGCCTGTGTCAGAGTCCAGGCTCCAGCCCTTAGCAGCTGTGTGACTTGGGAAGATGGGTACCTCTGTGCCTCAGTTTCCCCATCTGTAAAGGAGGCTGATGATAGGTCTGTCTCATATGCTAATATGAGAGAGCTGAGAACGTGTAAACACTGTGATAGAAAGGGCTCAAGAATTGTTCAAGAATTGTTATCATTTGTACTAGTCAATACCCTGCCAGACCAGAAAGCTCTAAGGAATTGGCGTGACCCTGAAACTGCCTTTCAGAGGCCTTATGGTCCCTTTTCTGAAGCTGGGTCCTCTCTAGAACACCCCCAACAAGTGGTCAACTGGAGTCTTCGTGTGAAAACCCTTGGGATGGTAATCCCAGCTGGTTTCTTGGCTGGGCAGCTGGTGGCTGGTCAGTTCCTTAGCAGGACAGGTCTTGCCTCCTGTGGCGTCCAGCTCGTAGCCACTCTTGGTGGCAGCCCGAGAAGTCAGGCTCTTCCTCATGGCAGCCTATACAATATTCTTAGGAACGTGCCTTGTCCATCCGTCTCCCTTCAGCTTCCACCCGGTTCTGCGCAGGTTGAACCCTTTCCTTGTCCTGTGGCTGTTTTTACCCGGCACCCCTTCACATTCATACAGGGTCCAGTTCACCCTTGACCTTGCCCATGACCCTGTGGCCGGCTCGGTGTGGACTAGAATAGGATGGTCACTTTTATTCTGTAAACACCGCTTTATAGGTTTTGGAAGAACTTTACAGTATTTCTGTGAACATCAAATTTCAAAGAGGCTTTACTGGAAGTCTAACTATGAACAGTTGATTTCCCTCATTCTATAATATTAGCGCTAAAATCATAATATCAGCACTGATAACACCTTAGACTTGAGCGATCACTACCCAGCGAGCGATGCTGGGCGGGGCTTGGTTTAGATGTGGGGAAGCCGAGGTCCTTTGAGGAGAGGACATGTGCTAGGTGCCACACACAGGTAAGCAGTGAGCACGGGTCAGCCGGGGCTTCGGGGTGCAAGCCTCTTGCTAACATGCTGTCCCCTCAACTTGCCCCACCTCCTCCTTGCTGCAGAGGCAGTGGATTCTGGATCCGCCATCTCTCCCAACGATGTTGGAAAGACCAGCGTCTTGTCAGGGATGCCCCTTCATGTCTGGCTTTCTTCCCTACCAGGTGAAGGCCAACCTCGAGAAGGCCAAGCAGACCCTGGAGAACGAGCGGGGGGAGCTGGCCAACGAGGTGAAGGCCCTGCTGCAGGGCAAGGGAGACTCAGAGCACAAGCGCAAGCGGGTGGAGGCGCAGCTGCAGGAGCTGCAGGTGAAGTTCAACGAGGGAGAGCGAGTGCGCACGGAGCTGGCCGACAAGATCTCCAAGCTGCAGGTAAGGCCCCTGCTGGGACCCGGGCCTGGGCGGTGGTCCCTTCAGCAGCTCCTCGGCCACGTTTTCTCTCTCGCCTCACACTGGCTCCTCAGTGAGGCCTTCAGGGTTCAGCCTGTGACTCAGGCCCAGCTTTGCCTGGAAGAGCCGAGGTGGGGCCAGAGCAGCCATGGTCGAGCTCATCATCCTCTTCTCTCCTGTCCCTGTGCAGGTTGAGCTGGACAACGTGACAGGTCTTCTCACCCAATCTGACAGCAAGTCCAGCAAGCTCACCAAGGATTTCTCTGCTCTGGAGTCCCAGCTGCAGGACACGCAGGTAAGTGTGGCAATGGGTCCCTGCAGGTGGACCTTTCCTGGGAGGACCCTGTGCCCACACAGCTTTAGCTGCCAGGCCTCTGCTTCCACCACAGAGCTCATCTGATTACCCATCCTCCCCTGCTTCCACGGGGTCTCTGGGTCCTTCCAGCTCCCCACCAGGTCTTTACTGGCTGTCCCCTGAATCAGAGGGACTGGTCCTGATGCTGCGCCTTCTGAGCCCCTGCATCCCTCTTGTCCTCGGAGTAGGAGCTGCTGCAGGAGGAGAACCGGCAGAAGCTAAGCCTGAGCACCAAGCTGAAGCAGATGGAGGACGAGAAGAACTCGTTCAAGGAGCAGCTGGAGGAGGAGGAGGAGGCCAAGCGGAACCTCGAGAAGCAGATTGCCACCCTCCATGCCCAGGTTCGATGTGGGCTCCCCCACGAGATGCCCCAGGCCGCCCAGGCGGCTCAGGGAAACTGTAGTTGGATTCTGCAGGCTGAGAAGCTTCCAGCAGGGTGCCCTCCTGGATGCTGGAGGCACACCCCTGCCCCGAGCTGGGCGCCCTTTCTCGGGAAGCTCCTGCCCTCTCTCTCCAGACCAGGGCTCAAGCCTGGGGCCCCCAGATAGAATCCAGGGGTCCGTGAACTTGGGTGGAGGAGATAGAACATGTTTCTTTCACTGACCTCTAGCCGACATTGAGCATTTCTGTCCTTTGTGAACGCAGGCCACGTGGCAGCTGCAGTGCCCGTGGCCTTGGTCTTTAGAAACACCACGTCCGAGGTGTGGCGGGGCCGTGGGGATGTCATCACTCCTCACCACTTAGGAGCCTGCCGTTCGATGTGCTGATAAGGAAGCACATGGGCTGCTGGACCAGAGCTTAAAACATACCTGGCAGCTGCTGTTGCCTATGTTAGTTTACTGTACATCTGACTTCATTAATATTGTTAATACTAAGTTATCAATATTAATGTGTTAATGTTAAAATTAATATAAATATTAAAAATATTAATGTTAGTAATGATAAAATGTTATTATGAGGAGGAGTCGCTAGTCTTCTCTAGACTATCAGAGGGCCCACGGCCAGAAATAGGCCAAGAGCCCTGTTCTAGTTCTTGTCTTGGGACTTCGCTGTTCCAGGCCAGAAGATCCGCAGCAGCTCGGGGTGGGTGCGCAGGGTGTTCCCCAGTCTGGGTGGGGGAGCCAGCACGTGCACGTGGTGGCAGCTCTATGTCCAGGTGCAGGGAGGGGCTGCAGGATGGGTGCCTGTGGTCCTCCTGCCTCCAGCAGACAAACCTCCTGACAGGGCCCCAGCCCTGCTGCCTGGGGAGGGGAATGGAGGAGGCTCCCCTCTCTGGGCCCCAGTCTTTGTGAAACAAGAGGCTTCGCAAGTCACTACTGAGAGACCTTCCAAAGCTGACCTGTGGGGGTTAGCTTCCAGGGTCGGCCTTCCCCTGGGTTCCACACGCTAGGCTAGGCGGGTGCCCTCTGCCGAAACGCCATTTCTCTCGCCCCAGTGGAAGAGGGAGGTCTCCATAACTGGGTGGGCTCCCTGGCCCTCCGTTCACGGGGTAGTAGGCCCGTTACCTGGACAGCTGCCATCCTGCGTGTCTCTTCACTCCTTGCTCCTGTCCAGGTGAGCGACATGAAGAAGAAGGTGGAGGACGGTGTCGGGTGCCTGGAGACTGCAGAAGAAGCCAAGAGGAAGCTCCAGAAGGACCTGGAGGGGCTGACCCAGCGCTACGAAGAGAAGGTGGCCGCCTACGACAAGCTGGAGAAGACCAAGACCCGGCTGCAGCAGGAGCTGGATGACCTGCTCGTGGACTTGGACCACCAGCGGCAGAGTGTCTCCAACCTGGAGAAGAAGCAGAAGAAGTTCGACCAGGTGTGTGTCGGCCTGGACCTCGTTTCCTCTGTTCCACAGATGCCACGGCCTCAGGCAAAGGCCACTCCTGGCACCACCTCCTCACCCAGCTGGGGAGGAGGCCTCGAGGGGCCAGCCGCTCAGAAGTGCCTCTCAGTTTCCTGCTCGTTGAGGGGCCTGGAAAGAAAGTGCTTGGAACAGGGCATCTTCATATGTTAGGTATACAAGCGAGCTTCCCCCTTTCTGGATTCTTATATTTTTCAAATTTTTTGTCACAAACCTATTTTATTATCATTTCGATTTTTATTTACGTGTTCATATCTCTTCTTCATTCTAAAAGATCTGAGGCAGCTTATAGAGACACAGGAGTGGGGTAGAAAGATAGAATAAATCAAGGGTCAGCACACTGGCCATGTGCAGCCCACTGCCGGGTGTAGACACAGGAGTGCAGGACTCAGCTCCATTCCTTCATTAGCTGTCGGCTCTGGCTGGCTGTGCCGTCGTAGCAGACTTGAGTCCTTGCTACAGAGACCGTGGCCTGCAGAGTCTAAAGCATTTAATGTCTGGTCCTTTCGGAAATAGGTCTGTGGAATAAATGAGGTATTGGTGCAAAGGGAGTGGAAAGTGGGAAAGTAAGATCCAGCTGAAGGTGGGCTGCTCAGAGGATGGATGCCAGGGGCATTTAAGCTGACTTTAGAGGAGGGCCACAAATGGGCTTTGGGCTTCTAAGCAGCCAGATTCACATTCTTTTCAAGGCAAGTACCAGCCAGTCATTTAGGAAAACCAAAGCCTTTCCAGATTCTGATGGTGACGTCTCCTGTGGGTTCTCACAGAAGGGGCACTGTATCATAAAGGATCATTATTATTAAGTGATAAAGACAAAGACTATAAAGTGTGGTGAAAGAGGTGACCTCTGCCTTCATCTGGTTATGAAGGATGTGCTGGATAGCACTTGTCAGCCTGGACACCCTCTGGGCCCCCCCTCAGCCACCTTGTGCTTGCTCCTCTTGGTGTCCGTCCCCCCCCCCCCCCCCCCCATACCCAGCACCTGGGACCCTTATTCCTCAGGGAGTTTGGTCCGGATGCTCTGCCTGCCTGAGGTCAGCAGGCTCTGAGTGCTTTCTAAGAGCCCGTTGCTTGAGCCTCATGGTGCCCACCTATCCCAGCTCCTGGCCGAGGAGAAGACCATCTCCGCCAAGTATGCCGAGGAGCGTGACCGGGCCGAGGCGGAGGCACGTGAGAAGGAGACCAAGGCGCTGTCGCTGGCCCGGGCCCTGGAGGAAGCCATGGAGCAGAAGGCGGAGCTGGAGCGGCTCAACAAGCAGTTCCGCACGGAGATGGAGGATCTCATGAGCTCCAAGGACGACGTCGGCAAGAGTGTGAGTGTGGAGCCCGGCTGGTGCTCGGGAGGGAGCCCGGTGGGGACATCATGGAGGATCAGGGAGTGAGTGGGCACGGAGGCCTGGACCTTGGGACCCCTCATCTCTCTGCTCCTGACTCGGGTTCCCTCGGGTGGCAGGTCCATGAGCTGGAGAAGTCCAAGCGGGCCCTGGAGCAGCAGGTGGAGGAGATGAAGACCCAGCTGGAGGAGCTGGAGGATGAGCTGCAGGCCACCGAGGACGCCAAGCTGCGGCTGGAGGTGAACCTGCAGGCCATGAAGGCCCAGTTCGAGCGGGACCTGCAGGGCCGCGACGAGCAGAGTGAGGAGAAGAAGAAGCAGCTGGTCAGACAGGTGCGGACAGCCCTCCCTGCCCCGGACAGGGCCACCTCCATCTGCGGGCAGAGGCGGGCAGGGACCACCCTGGTTTCTGGCAGGCTTCCTTGCTCTCCTTCCTCTACCTGGGTGTGGCAGGCTTCTTGACCATTTCTTCCATGTCCTTACGTTCCAGTCTTCTGTCCAGGGGGGCAGTCAGTGACTCACTCTATCAGGGTTTTTACTGTCAGTAATCCTCATTAGTCCCTGGAGGCCTCATGGATCCCACTGGAGTGGACCAAGCCTGCCTGAGCTCAGAGCTGGAGCAGGGTCTGTGTGTGGGTCCAGCCTCCCAAGCTGTTGGCACCTTCCCCAGGTGCGGGAGATGGAGGCAGAGCTGGAGGATGAGAAGAAGCAGCGCTCGCTGGCTGTGGCCGCTCGGAAGAAGCTGGAGATGGACCTGAAGGACCTGGAGGCCCACATCGACACTGCCAACAAGAACCGAGACGAAGCCATCAAACAGCTGCGGAAGCTGCAGGTGAGGCAGGCCGGACCAAACCGGATCTGGCTGCAGACGGCAGTGCTGGGCTCAGCACAGGGCTGGGACGCCAGTGGGGTGGCCGGTGGATGCTGGGAACTGCCGCCTTCCCGTCTCCAAGGAGGGTCTTGGGTGCCTTAGCCCCATCTCACAGATGGAGACTCAGGTCCCGAAGTTGAGTGGAAGAAAGTAGTCTGAAAGCAAACTTAGAATAAGGTCAGTGACTGAGTCCATTGAAACAAAGAAATGACCATAAACCGCGATGTCCAGTGGAGTTAGGGAAGACAGTCACTGTTGGCACATTTCCTGAATAAACCAGATGTGACCCGGGTCTGACCCAGTCCCGCCTTGCTGGGTGATGCTGGAAGGTTCTGAGCTGATGGTTCAGAGAAGCAGCCCAGAGCGCGGGACACGTACTTGGGAAATTTTCGCTTTGCCAATAATTGGAGAACACAAATTAAAAACAGCTCTGAGATGCTGCATCATACCCAGGACACCAGCAACAATGAGAATGAATGGAAACATCTGTGGTTGGCGAGGTCACAGGGCAGAGATGCCCTGGTGGCTGGTGGCCGTTCCACCTGGTACCATCTGGTCGTGTCCCAGCAAGAGACGTACCCTTTGACATGGGGACTCCCAATGTGGGCTTTGTCTGCAAAAGAAAAAAACACTATTTGACAAGGATCTTTAGGGTTAAAACATATTCCAGGAAAATTCCAAAGGGAACGTGTTCCTGCCATATAGTCAGGAACTAACCTGGCAGAGGAGTGGGTGTGCGCTGGGAATGATTCAAGTCAACAGGAAGTTGTAGAAAGTCAGAAACGAAAGGAAACTTGGCTGATGTGTACACAGTCACGAGCCCTGCTGGAAGCATGCTCTGTAAATCCTAACCATCAAGAGTGTAAAAATGGTGTAGGATAAAGAAACATTTGTCTTTCGTTATGATTTTGCCCTCTTACAGCTAAGTTCAGTTGGCGGGTGTCCCTCTGAGGGGTGGAGGGCAGACACGGGTGGTGGCTGGGGTGGTGGCACCACGCCTCTCCTCCCCCCAGGCCCAGATGAAGGACTACATGCGCGAGCTGGAGGACACGCGTGCCTCCCGCGAGGAGATCCTGGCGCAGGCCAAGGAGAACGAGAAGAAGCTGAAGAGCATGGAGGCCGAGATGATGCAGCTGCAGGAGGTGGGCCAGGGCTGTGGGGTGCTCGGGGGCGCTGCCCTCTGGCCAGCAGGGGCAGCCCAGGGCTTCCCCCTGGCCGGCTCGAGCTCCCAGGCAGGGCTGGAAACAAACTAGCCAGAATCCCGGTGTGAGTTGGGGGTGGTTCTTGCTTTGTAACAGTTCCCTGCAGGGTTTCACGAGGTTTTAGGGTTCCCTGGTGCGTTTAAATGTGTGTGTGAATTAAATCGTCACCATTGGCAGCCAGCTCCCTTACATGAAACGAGGCTTTGTGGTGTCCCCACCTCCTGCTGTGAAGTAGACCTGGTGAGGGGCGTCCATCCCTGATGCTCGTGCACCCAGCATCCCCTTGTCCCCCACACGAGGCATGTCATGGAAGCGTGCCCTAGGGTCTCCAAGCGGTCTCCTACAGAGAGAGGTGACTGGTCCGCGGGTTCTGTTCCTGTCTGAGCCAGACATCCAGGCACGGCCTCCCCCGCTCCTGCCTGCCTGCCTGTGCTCTGCTGCCTGGGTCTGGGGTGATTCCTCCCTCCACGGTCACATGTGGGTCTCTGTCGAGGCTGCCTCACCCTCCGCCTGGCTCTCAGATCCCTCATGCTCTGGCCTGAACTCACATCTCTGTCTCGTCTCTCCCAGCTTCTGGTCTACCCAGAATGCAGAGGGACCAGCATCCTCTGTCAGGCCAGGATGGTTTCTTTATCTCTAATATCCCGGCACCTAGCTCGGTTCCTAGCACATAGACACGGGGTGTTTGTAAACATGTGGTGCTTAAGCTTTGACCTCAGAGAGGGGAATTAGCCCTGTGAGCCAGAGGGGCTCATCAGAAAGGCCTTCATGGAGGAGGAGGCCTGAGAAGGGGTTTGAGCGGAGAGGGCCAGGGGCTCGGGGAGGACAGCACTGCAGAGGACCCGGAATGGAAGAAGTGGGCTTCCAGGGTTGTGGGCTGCCCCCGCGGGTCACATTCTGGGTTCTCATGGCAGGAACTGGCAGCTGCTGAGCGTGCCAAGCGCCAGGCCCAGCAGGAGCGGGACGAGCTGGCCGACGAGATTGCCAACAGCAGTGGCAAAGGGTGAGCCTCGGGGCAGCAGTTCATCTGGCGAGGAGGTGGGCCGGGGCGGGCCCCCCCTCTGGGACTGGCCCCTTCTCACATCTCCCTGCCCCCACCCAGAGCCCTGGCACTGGAGGAGAAGCGGCGTCTGGAGGCCCGCATCGCCCAGCTGGAGGAGGAGCTGGAGGAGGAGCAGGGCAACACGGAGCTCGTGAATGACCGGCTGAAGAAGGCCAACCTGCAGGTGGGCGGCCAGGGCTGCCTGCGCATTCCTTCTGCCCTGTAGCTCCTGGCTGCAGTCCTGAGCTCCCCCCAGTGAAGCAGGCCCCACAGACAGCAGCTGGCGGAAGCCACCCGCTCCCTGAGTGCTTAGGGGAGAATGTTCTGGCCCCTGTAAAGGTCTCCCAGTGGTTTCTCTCAGATGTTAAGAAGTTTCTGGACTCATGCTATTGGGTAGCTCCCTTTCTGGGGGGCCTGGAGTTAGCATGGGCTCTGCAGGACCCAGCTTCCCCGCTCTGCCCTTAGCCAGGGCCCCTGGCTTTCCTTGAGGTCACCCAGCCCTTCTTCCCACAGATCGACCAGATCAACACCGACCTGAACCTCGAGCGCAGCCATGCCCAGAAGAACGAGAACGCACGGCAGCAGCTGGAGCGCCAGAACAAGGAGCTCAAGGTCAAGCTGCAGGAGATGGAGGGCACCGTCAAGTCCAAGTACAAGGCCTCCATCACCGCCCTGGAGGCCAAGATCGCACAGCTGGAGGAGCAGCTGGACAACGAGACCAAGTAGGTGCCCCTTGCCCGTCACCTGCAGCAGTCTGCAGATCCCTCTGCCGTCCTGTCCCTGGGTCCCGGTCAGGATCCAGCTTTCTGTCCTTGAGTCCCAGAAGCTGTTTTCCTCCAGCCTCATTCGCTTTGCTGGGGCCCCGTGGAGTGTGAATCGGAGCCCATGGCCCACCTCTAAAGTTGAGGGTTTTGATGACTGTCTCTGAGGCCTCAATCAGAGAGGCGGGGGTTCCCACCCAGCTGGATAGCTGATCTGTGGGCTCAGGAAGACCTAGACTTCTTTGGAGATAATGGGGGTCCCACAGGGCCCCAAATCTCAATTTTCCCTTTTCCTACCTACTTGTATGCTCTTTGACATGTACCCCTTCCCTTTGCCCCAGTTTCCTCATCTGTGAACTGGGGTGATCACAGCGCCCCTCTAAGAGACAGAGCACACAGCGGGTGTTCAGTAAAGATGGTCCTCCTTAGCCTCAAGGCCTCCCTATGGGGCAAATACCATGAGGCCCCCGGAATGGGAGGTCCAGGTTGCGGTCTGCTGGCCAGACCCTCTGAAGGAAGGTGTCTCCCTGAGCCGCTGTGTCTGCCTCGCAGGGAGCGCCAGGCAGCCTGCAAGCAGGTGCGTCGGGCCGAGAAGAAGCTGAAGGACGTGCTGCTGCAGGTGGATGATGAGCGGAGGAACGCGGAGCAGTACAAGGACCAGGTGTGTTCGAGGGCAGGGCAGCACGGGCCGGGTGGGCCCCATGCGTCCAGAGCTCCTAACTGGGGCCATTGGTCCCACGTCTCCGCAGGCCGACAAGGCGTCCACCCGCCTGAAGCAGCTCAAGCGGCAGCTGGAGGAGGCTGAGGAGGAGGCCCAGCGGGCCAACGCCTCCCGCCGGAAACTGCAGCGCGAGCTGGAGGACGCCACCGAGACCGCCGACGCCATGAACCGCGAGGTCAGCTCGCTCAAGAACAAGCTCAGGTGAGCCTGTGGCCCCGCTCACTGTCTCCCCCGGCTCCTTCACGTGATTCTCCTTTGAAAAGGTAGTTTGTTCTGAAAAGCACAGTGCAGAACATTACGCTCCTGTAGACTGGGTTTGGTTATCGACTAGATGTCAACGAGCAAGGAGCTTGATGATGAGAAAGTGCTGGTCAGAGGGTGACCTGCCGCTTCCTGGGTTCTTCTTGCCTCCCGGGCTGTGGGCCAGCCTTCTGAACAGACAGTAAACCGTGGGTAATTTACTCCCGTCCTATCTGAAAGGTCCGTCCCTGTGGCTGCTCTCAACCTGATGAGAACATTTCTGTGCTGGGTTTTTTGTACTAGAAGTGGCTTGAGGCAACCCGGCAAGTCCCTGGCACGTATTTGGTGCCTCGTAAACATCAGTGATGGATCCTGGCGTCATCTCACCGTGCCTGTACCAACGAAAGGCCTTCTTGCATTTCTCAAGGGAGTGTTACCATTCAGGAAATGTTAAATGGTTGAGGCAGAGGGTCCTTTTCTCCAAGATTCTCATTTCTTACCTCCTTTTCACAGCAGTCTTTTTTTTTTTTTTCTGTAAGGAAGATTGGCCCTGAGCTAACATTTGTGCCAATCTTTCTCTGTTTAGTACATAGGATGCTGCCACAGCATGGCTTGATGAGCATTGTGTAGGTCCGTGCCCAGGATCTGAACCCGTGAACCACAGGCTGCCAAAGCAGAGCATGCAAACTTAACTGCTTTGCCACCAGGCTGGCCCTACCTAGTGGTCCTTTTTTTTTTTTGTTAATCGAGGTCATAATAGTTTACAGCAATCCGTTTTATTTTTTTAAAGATTGGCACCTGAGCTAACAACTGTTGCCAATCTTTTTTTTTTTCTGCTTTATCTCCCGAAATTCCCTCAGTACACAGTTGTATATTTTTAGTTGTGGGTCCATCTAGCTGTGGCATGCAGGACGCCGCCTCCATGTGGCCTGATGAGCGGTGCCATGTCCGCACCCAGGATCTGAACCGGCGAAACCCTGGGCCGCTGCAGCAGAGCATGTGAACCCAACCACTTGGCCACGGGGCCGGCCCCAGCAATCCTTTTTTTTTTTAAGCATAAAAGCAACGATGCAGACATTCTATCGGTGTTTAGTATCAGTTTTCTTACGTGTGATTGGCACAAGATGCCCGTCTTTGTCCACCTGGTTTCACCTGTTTTGTACTAAGTTTCAGCAGAGGGTGGCTTTTTGTGGAAGGCGACTCCATCTCCTCTTGTGCCTTTTCCCCTTTGAATCAGCCCAGGTTCCCTGATGGATTTTGCTGCTGTTTGGGTAAAGCAGGCAGCTTTAATCACCTGCTCCCTGAGAGCGTCTGGTCCCACCTGGAGCCTGGGGCTCCCAGGGCCCGCACCACTTCTCCCCATGGGGATGAGGTGCCAGGTTTCCCTCTCAGGATCCTTCGAGATGTGTGAGCTGACTGCGGCCACGCTGGCCTGCCCTGCTGACCCTCTGCCTCTGCCCCCAGGCGTGGGGACCTGCCGTTTGTCGTGCCCCGCCGGATGGCCCGGAAAGGTACAGGCGACGGCTCCGACGAGGAGATGGACGGCAAGGCCGACGGGGCTGAGGCCAAAGCTGCCGAGTAACCTCTTGCCTGCTGCCTGAGACGGATGGACCGACCGACCGACGGACGACTCCGCCTCCCCTTCCTAGCCCTGCAGCACCCCCTCCACCCTCTTGGGACTGCTGTGACCGTGACCCCCACCCCATCCCCGTAGGCCAGGGGACCTCAGGCCTGCACGTCCCTGCACGCCCCCCAGGCCTTGTTGAGGGCGTTTGGCTTCCCCTGCTGCAGCCCCTACTGCTCCCCTCCCACCCCCAGAATCTGATACCAAAGAGTCAGGGTCCTGGGCTCCTGCCCAGGAACAGAGTGACCAGCAGGATCTTCGGCCCTCTCTTGCCAAAAAGCACAAGATGGTGAGGCAAGGAGGGCAGGCCACCGGGGATGGGCAAGAGAGTTTTCTACGAATCTATTTTTCTTGAGACTAAGGAGTTTTCCATAGCCCGACACCCCAGAAGAGTCGTCACCTTCTCCTGCCTCCGCCACCAGCTCCCCCTCCCCCTTCTTTGCTGTTGGCAATCACACGCGGTGACCTCACACCCTCTGCCCCTTCGGCCCTCCACTCCTGTGGGCTCTGGGTGGTCTGGAAAGAGCAGGCCCAGGGATCCCACCTCTGTGCAGGGCACAGAATCCTGGGGCAGGGAGGGAGGGGAATTCCTCCCCGCCCCTGTGGGCAGTGCCACGGTCCCCTTCCTGCTTCTCAGCCGTCTCAAGTGCAATGATGGCCCCGTCCCTCCTTTGCTGAGGGCAGCCCACGCTGCACCGCGAGGCCTTTGGGCCGAGCAGACAGGGCCTGGGGCCAAGCTGGAAAGGCCAGCAGTGGCTTCTCCCAACACTCTTGGGGACCAAATATATTTAATGGTTAAGGGACTTGTCCCAAGTCTGACAGCCAGAGCATCAGAAAGGGCCAGTGGCCCTCCCACATGACCTTGAACCTACTCTAGGACTGGGGCCCGAGGGTAGTTGATCTGCACCGTTGACTCTGTAGTTTAAAAATCCGCCATCTGCGCAGGTGTTTTTGAAAGGAAAAAAGTTTTCTTTTTTTCTCCCCTTCTTGTAATAAATGATAAAATTCCAGGTCTTTATCACTGCCTTTCCTTTGGAACCGTGTTTAGAAGAGAGTAGCTTGTCCTACACTGGTCTACACTGGTTGCTGAATTTACCTGCATTCCTGTTTTGTATATGCTGCATTTAGACTTACTTATGGCAAAGAAAGCATTTTTTTTTTTAAAAAAGAAACTCTCAACAAATCATGAAGATATATAAAAGCTACATATGCCTAAAAAGCTCTGAATTCAGGTCCCAGTTGCTGTCACAAAGGAGTGAATGGAGCTCCCACCCCATCCCTTTTTTTATATAATGAAAGTGCCTTAGCATGTGTCGCAGCTGTCACCACTACAGTAAGCTGGTTTACAGATGTTTCCACTGAGCGTCACAATAAAGAGTGCCATGTGCTACGAGCCGTGCCTGTGGTGGTGTCTGTCTGCTGGAGACGGTGGCCTGGGGAGGGGCTGTGTTTGCTTCTGTAGCAGGCACCTACTTTGTGCATCTTCTGGAAGCTTCCAATAGTGCTGCACAGCTGAGGCACAGGCCTTGGTGGAGGATGGTAGTCACACAGAAAAGGTGAGAAAGGCAGGCTGGGCCAGATTCAAGGATGCCAAGAGTGTCTATATAAACCTTGGATCGTTTCGGTTATTGAGCACCTGCTCTGTGGGGCTAGACACGTGGCCCAGGTGCTGACTTCCTTCATCGGCAAACAACGCAAGGCCTGCCCTGCAGAGGTTTGTCCCAAGTGCTGTGTCAGTGGGGAAGAGGGAGGCAGTGCCCAGGCCTGTGGGTATCAGACAGGAGGCTCTCCCTGGAAAGGCCAGAGCTTTGTTCGTTCTGTTAACAAAGGCTGAGCATGAACCAGGCCCCTTGCGAGGCCCTGGGCAATGAAGACAGATGTCTCTGCAGCTGCAGGATGTGGGCGAGGGGGAGAAGCTTTCCTTAGGGAAGGGATGTGGCACCCACTTGATAGATGGCGTGGACTCAAGCAGCAGGCCTGCGTGCCAGCACGGTTGCTGAGGAAAGCTGCGGGCTTCTAAACAGAGCACTCCCTGGGCCTCCCTCAGCCGACCCCTCCAGCTCTGAGCAGGTGCACTTCTGGCCCCGGGAAAAGGAGCAGCGGGTGATGACGTGAGAGGTAGGTGGGGGCCAGGCCCTGGAGGGCTCTGGGTGCTTCTGCCTTTCAGTGTCATTGGAGTTTTCGGGCTACAAAATTGGTCCACGTTTGTTGTCACATCGGATGCTCCTGGGTTGGGTTCCAGCTCCACCACTTTCTTGTGACTTTGAACAAGGGATGTTGCTTCTCTGGGCTTATTCCTCACTATGGTTCACCTTTAAGGGCTGGGCTCAGGTGGCCTCAAGTTTGAGTGCCAGCTCTGCTCCCTCCTGGTGACCCGGGCCTGAGACTCGCAGTGTAAATGGGAGTAACAGTCACTGCCACATGTGGTGTCAGGAGGATTAGGTGACGAGTGTGGAGCTCCCTCCCCAAGGTTTCTGAGCATCCTCAGGTGGTCTTCCAGCCTCCTGGCACTGCCAGCTGGCTCCGAGCTCCCGCTTCTGCTCAGTCAGCACCGGGTTTGGATGCTCTTGCTTCCACATATGCTCCGTGCTTGGGTGTGCATTTCAGCCGCTTCCCATCAATCCCACCCTAGCAGACACAGGATTTCCCAGGCAGTGCAGGTACCCAGAAGACTTGGGTGGAGGGGGATTTATCTCCTCACACAAACCACATGGATCTGGGTGTTAGACATCCCCGCGGCTCTTGGTCAGTCCTGATGTCCACAGGGCCCTGTGGCGCCTCTGTCTCTCCACCTCCCATCTCCCTTCCTTGTTCGTCTCTGACCCCCAGAGGCTCCTGAGAACCCTAAATTCCCTTCACTCTACCCAGTAACCCACACCGCATGCTCTGCCTCAGGCTCACCTCGCCTTCAAACCCAAGAAGAGTCTGGCAGCACAGAAAGATCCATCCTCCTGGGAAGGTGAGGCAGGCTAGGAGAGACCTGTGATTTGGAAAGAAGCTTTGGCTGCAAGGAGCAGAAACCCAGCCAAGCCAGTGGAGGGAAATGGGAGTGCATTTTTAGGACACAGGGCCTCTCAGGGAGCCAGGCGACAGCCACAGCATTTGCTGCTGTTTCCTCCCAAAACTGGGATCTAGAGAGTGGGCAGCCTGAGGTTGAGAGCTGTTCTCTGATTTGCTCAGATGCTACAGACTCTATGTCTCTTTCATCCTGCATCTCTGCTTCTCTTGTTACTGGACCGATGGGAGTCCTCCTCTTGGCAAGCTAATCGAACTGCACCAGAAGTGGTCACACAAAGCAGAAATTTTATTTGCAGCATGCAATGAAGGCAATGGAGATCACGGAATAATTTCACAAAGCTATGGCTCCCCAAACATGGGAGGCGGGTACCTTTATTTGGGGGAGGGAATGAATCTTCAAAGGGGAAGTTTCATGATTGCATGTAGAGGTAGGCATAAGCTCACACATGCATGGTTTGAAAACATGCTGTTACATACATCACATAATCTAAAAATGGTTGCTTTGCCTTTCCCAGAGGAGGAGAATTTACAATGTTAATGAGGACAGGTTTCTTTAGTACAACTCTCTGTCTGTGCAGGTGTCATTCTTGTGTTTGTGGTCTGGATCCGTCTGGGCTGGTTCAGAGTGGTTGGTCCAGGGTGGTTGTCATTTAGAGTTTCTTCCTGGAACACAGCTGAAACGGCATAAGCTCAAGACCCCCAAGTTGTCAGAGAAAGGAACATTTGCACCTTTTAACCAGACAAGAGAATTAGGTCAAACAGACAAGAAAAAAATGGTTGGAGCTTAGGCAAGAGAAGAAAAGCAGGTTAGGGTTTATGGCTGGTGAGAGAACCCTCCTCTAGTTTTATCCTGCTCGTCATTCTTGAGTGGCGTGGGGCGAAGGTCCACCTTCCGTGACTACTTCCCTCTGAGTCCGGGCATTGACATAGGGGCCGGTAGAGGAGTGGAGTTTTTCCCTCATTAGCCTAAGGTAAGTCTGTGGGTCACCAGGCATGGCTCCAAGGTGTTCATATTCTTGATTAATAGGCAGGTGGCAGCTACAGCCCCCAACTATGGGGACCATCTTTTCGCCGTGATGTCTAGCTGCTTTGAGAAATAGGCTGCCACTCTTTTTCAAGGCTCCCAACATTTGGGTTAATACTCCTAGAGCTAATCCTTTTTTTTCAAGATTTTATTTTTTTCCTTTTTCTCCCCAAAGCCCCCTGGTACGTAGTTGTATATTTTTACTTGTGGATCCTTCTAGTTGTGGCATGTGGGATGCTGCCTCAGTGTGGCTTGATGAGTGGCGCCATGTCCACACCCAGGATTGGAACTGGAGAAATCCTGGGCTGCCGCAGCAGAGCCCGTGAACTTAACCACTTGGCCACGGGGCCGGCCCAAGAGCTCATCCTTGTCTTTCATGAATGTATAGGTCAAATGGTTTGCTCAGATCTGGTAAGACCAGTGCAGGTGTTTCCATTAGTAAGTTTTTAAGCTTATCAAAATCTTGGTCATACAGCTTATCCCACTCAAAGAGATTCGTTTCTGGCCCCTGTAATTTGTCATAGAGAAGCTTAGCAATCAACCCAAAATTAGGGATCCACATGTGGCAGAAGCCAGCCATCCCCAAGAATCCTCGTAGCTGCCTATGTGCTCTTGGTGGAGCAAGTCCATATATCACTATTTTCTCTCTCGAGGAAGGCTGCGCTGTCCGTTTTGAAATAATAAACCCCTAATACTTTACCGTCTCTAGATATCTGCACTTCTCCCTTAGACACGTTAATATCCCTTACTGACAAAAAAGTTTACTAGGGTTCTCATTAGTGATTTCTTTAGAAGGACTGGCCATTAGGATGTCAAACACATACTGTAACACAGTGTTTTAATTAAGTGCCTTAAATCTTGGCCCAAGATTTCCCCCAAAATTGTCAAGGAGTTTTACAATTCTTCAGGTAAGACAGTCCAGAAGTACTGTTGTTTCTGGTGGGAGTCTGGGTCCTCTCATTTAAAGGCAAAAGTCTCCTGGGATTTGGGGTCCAGTGGCATGCCAAAGAGAGCATCTTTTAAATCTAGCATTGTATAAAACAGGCTATCCCCAGGGAGATGAGCCAGCTGGGTGTAAGGGTTACAAGATGTGTGTATGTCTCAGACTTTTTCATTGACAGCCCTAAGGTCTTGAACAAATCTATTTCCCTGTTCCCGGCTTTTTAAGGGGTAAAATGGGAGTGTTGTATGGGGGTCTGCATGGCCTGATTAATCCTTGTTTTAAAAGTTTGTCAATCACAGGAAGGATTCCTCTCATGGCTTCTTTTTTTAGGGGATATTATTTTTACCGGAGGCCAGTGGTCTCTCTACTTGAATTCCATTCTTACAGGTATGGCGCTGGCCGCTCATCCCACCTGTCCTTGCATCCATACCTGTGAGTTAACTAAGTTTAAAATGTTTTGGGGGAATTTTTTCCTTTTCAGGTGCTGGCATGTCTTGTAATAAGGCCATGAGCTCGGCTCCCCGATCTATGGGAACTTAGATTTCTATTTTATCTCGTTCCAAGTTTATCGAGGCCCCCAATTTTGACAGTGTCTCCCTCCCAGGAAGGGGAACAGGACATTCTGGCACATGTGGAAATGAACATCTTCACATTTTTGACCCTATTTCGTAGGTTAAGGGCTCCAGAAACCTTTTGGCCTATCCTTTCCCTGATACCCCTCTTACGTCACATTTTCTTTTAGAAAGGTCTCTCTTTTGGGTTTTCAACCCTGAGAATGTGGGTCCAGTCTTGAGCAAAAATTCAACATGCTCTCTTCCCACTGCTAAGGTCACCCAGGGCTCGTCAGGGGAGATAAGGATTTGGTTGCCTGGAGCCAACCGGGGAGCCCCACGGCCCCGTCCCATCTCATCTGTAGTCATGGGAAGTAGCCATGGCTTGGTCTTGTCCGATCCCTTCCCTCCCTGGGGTTGGTCTAGATGGGTCCATTTCTAATGTCCTTCCTGTCTGCAGTATGCACATTGATTAGGCCCCAACTTCAGTGGTGGCCTTCTGGTCCCATGCTGGGGGCCAGGGTCACTCACCCGTGACATTTTCTTCTCCCTCAGGTTAACTGGAGCAGACTGGAGGGCCACTGTGAGAAGAGTAGCTTGCCTCTGCCCCTTTGGTCGTCTTTCATTTCTTCTGTCATATCTCGGGTGTTGAACACCCTGAAGGGTGCCTCCACTAACTGTGCAGAACTGGCAGCAGGCCCTATTGTCAATTTTGGGAGTCTCCTACAGATATCTGGAGCACTCTGAGATAGGAAGCAGGTATCAAGAACCACTTATATTAATATTTACCCACATAATATAACCTAGGAAGGTTTATTATCATTTATCTGATAAGTTTTAAATGTAACAACACACCAAATAAGCCTAACTAATTTAATATCTCCCTCTTTATAGAAAGAAAGAACAAATTCTTTGAGAAGTCCCCAGGACCTTACTGGAAACCCTGAAAAAGAAAGACTTTACTTAGGATATGAACCTTGGGGAAATTTATCAAAAAATATCAAAAGGTTTTAAAACACTTGGTCCAATAGAAAATAATGTTTGGTTATCCGTTCAATCCAGGTGACAACAGGACATGTCAAACAGAGAGTGAAACAGCCTAAAAAAAGAAAACCACGATAGACTTCTCAGTCTCTTTAAGCGTAGGAAAATTATTTTAACAAAACATAGATTTTCTGTCTTTTAAGTAGACTCACTCAAAAGTAAAGAAAAAAATAGGCTTTTGTAATCTGTGTAAACCGAAAGTTCAAGAAGATTATCCTTTTAGGGGCTGGCCCCATGGCCGAGTGGTTGGGTTCGCGCGCTCTGCTGCAGGCGGCCCAGTGTTTCATTGGCTCCAGTCCTGGGCGCGGACATGGCACGGCTCATCGAACCACGCTGAGGCGGCGTCCCACGTGCCCCAGCTAGAGGGACCCACAATGAGGAGTATGCGACTATGCACTGGGGGACTTTGGGGAGAAAAAGGAAAAAACTAAAATCTTTAAAAAAAAAATGAACATTATCCTTTTAGCAGAGAGCAAGCCAAATTTTAAAGTTTTTAACTTACTTTTGATATCAACTCATTTATTTAATTGAATTTATTTTAATCTTAGACAGCTTGACCATACATAAAACTCTTTTTTCAGAGTTTTTACTTCTACAAACTTTCTGTAGATGTACTTACTTTTTACATTTAGAATTTGTCCCATGCCTTCCTTTATTTTTTCCTTTCCTAGTAGTTTAGGAGAAATTTATCTTTTTTTTTTTTTTTTTTAGTTCCTAATAGTTTACATCATTGTGAAATTTCAGTTGTACATTATTTCTTGTCTGTCACCGCATAGGTGCTCCCCTTCACCCCCTGTGTCCACCCTCCACCCCCCTTCCCTTGGTAACCACTTAACTGTTTTCTTTGTCCATGTCTTTGTTCATATTCCACATATGAGTGAAATCATCTGATGTTTGTCTTTCTCAGTCTGATTTATTTCACTTCGTTTATTTCCCTCCAGGTCTTTCCGTGTTGTTGCAAATGGGGTGAATTTGTCTTTTTTATGGCTGAGTAGTATTCCATTGTATATATATACCACATCTTCTTTATCCATTCATCAGTTGATGGGCACTTGGGTTGCTTCCATGTCTTGGCTATTGTGAATAGTGCTGCAATGAACATAGGCGTGCATATGTCATTTTGGATTGCTGATTTCAAGTCATTTGGGTAGATACCCAGTAGTGGGAGAGCTGGGTCATAGGGTAGTTCTGTTTTTAGTTTTTTGAGGAATCTCCATGCTGTTTTCCATAGTGGCTGCACCAGTTTGCATTCCCACCAGCAGTGTATGAGGGTTCCCTTCTCTCCATATCCTCTCCAACATGTTATTTTTAGTCTTAGTGATTATAGCCATTTTAACAGGTGTAAGGTGGTATCTTAGTGTAGTTTTGATTTGCATTTCCCTGATGATTAGTGATATTGAACATCTTTTCATATGTTTCTTGGCCATCTGTGTATCTTCTTTGGAAAAATGTCTGTTCATGTCCTCTGCCCATTTTTTGATTGGGCTGTTTGTTTTTTTCTTGTTCAAAACAAAACAGTTCCTTATGTATTATGAGTTACTTATATATTATGGAGATTAACCCCTTATCAGACATATGATTTGCAAAAATTTTCTCCCAATTGGTGGGTTGTATTTTGGTTTTGATCTTCATTTCTTTTGCCTTGCAGAAGCGCTTTAGTCTGATGAACTCACACTTGGTTATTTTTTCTTTTGTTTCCCTTGTCTGAGAAGATATGGTATTCGAAAAGATCCCTTTAAGTTCAATGTCAAAGAGTGTACTATTTATATTATCTTCCAGAAGTTTTATGGTTTCAGGACTTATCTTCAAGTCTTTGATCGATTTTGAGTTTATTTTTGTGTATGGCGTGAGATAACGGTCTACTTTCATTCCTTTTTTTTTTGAGGAAGATTAACCCTGAGCTAACTGCTGCCAATTCTCCTCTTTTTGCTGTGGAAGACTGGCCCTGAGCTAACATCCGTACCCATCTTCCTCTACTTTATATGTTGGACGCCTACCACAGCATGGCTTGCCAAGCGGTGCCATGTCCACACCCGGGATCCAAACTGGCAACCCCAGGCAGCCGAAGCTGAACATGCGAACTTAACCGCTGAGCCACTGAGCCAGCCCCTACTTTCATTCTTTTGCATGTGGTTGTCCAGTTTTCCCAACACCATTTATTGAAGAGACTGTCTTTTCTCCATTGTATGTTCTTGGCACCTTTGTCGAAGATTAGCTGTCCGTAGATGTACAGTTTTATTTCTAGGCTTTCAGTTCTGTTCCGTTGATCTGTGTGCCTGTTTTTGTCCCAGTACCATGCTGTTTTGATCACTATGGCTTTGTAACACATTATGAAGTCAGGGATTGTGATGCCTCCAGCTTTGTTCTTTTTTGTCAGGATTGCATTAGCAATTCGGGGTCTTTGGTTGCCCCACATGAATTTTAGGATTCTTTGTTCTATTTCCATGAAGAATGTCATTGGGATTCTGATTGCGATTGCACTGAACCTGTGGATTGCTTTGGGCAGTATGAACATTTTAACTATGTTTATTCTTCCAGTCCACGTGCATGGAATCTCTTTCCATCTCTTTACGTCATTGTTTATATCTTTCAATAATGTCTTACAGTTTTCATTGTATAAGTCCTTTGCCTCCTTAGTCAAATTTATTCCTAGGTATTTTATTCTTTTTGTTGTGATTGTAAAATGAATGTATTCTTGAGTTCTCTTTCTGTAAGTTCGTTATTAAAGTATAGAAAAGCAACTGATTTTTGTAAATTGATTTTGTACCCTGCAACTTTACTGTAGTTGCTAATTATTTCTAATAGTTTTCCAATGGATTCTTTAGAGATTTCTATATATAAGATCATGTCGTCTGCAAACAATGAGAGTTTCACTTCTTCACTCCCTATTTGGATTTCTTTTATTCCTTTCTCTTGCCTAATTGCTCTGGCCAAAACCTCCATAAGAGTGGTGATAGAGGGCATCCTTGTCCTGTTCCTGTTCTCAGGGGGATGGTGTTCAGTTTTTCCCCATTGAGTATAATGTGGGCTGTGGGTTTCTCATAAATGGCCTCTATTATGTTGAGATAGATTCCTTCTATCTACATTTTCTTAAGGGTTTTTATCATAAATGGCTATTGGATCTTGTCAAATGCTTTCTCTGCATCTATTGAGATGATCATGTGGTTTTTATTCCTCATTTTGTTAATATGGTGTATCACATTGATTGATTTGCGGATGTTGAACCATCCCTGTGTCCCTGGTATGAATCCCACTTGATCATGATCCTTTTGATATATTCCTGTATTCGGATTGCCAACATTTTGTTGAGGATTTTTGCATTTATGTTTATCAGCGATATTGGCCTGTAGTTTTCCTTTTTGTGTTGTCCTTGTCAGGCTTTGGTATCAGAGTGATGTTGACCTTGTAGAATGTGTTAGAAAGTGTTCCATCTTCCCTAACTTTTTGGAATAGCTTGAGAAGGATAGGTATTAAATCCTCTGTGAAAGTTTGGTAGAATTCCCCAGGGAAGCCATCTGGTCCTGGGCTTTTCTTCTCTGGGATGCTTTTGATTACTGTTTCAATCTCTTTCCTTGTGATTGGTCTATTCAGATTATCTATTTCTTCTTGATTCAGCTTTGGGAGGTTGTAAGAGTCTAAGAATTTATCCGTTTCCTCTAGATTATCCATTTTGTTGGCATATAGTTTTTCATAGTATTCTCTTATAATCTGTTGTATTTCTGTGGTATCCATTGTTATTTCTCCTCTTTCATTTCTAATTTTATTTATCTGAGCTTTCTCTCTTTTTTCTTTGTAAGTCTGGCTAGGGATTTGTCAATTTTATTTATCTTCTCAAAGAACCAGCTCTTTGTTTCATTGATCCTTTCTATTGCCTTTTTTTGTTTCAATAGCATTAATTTCTGCTCTGATTTTTATTATTTCTCTCCTTCTGCTGACTTTGGGCTTTGTTTGTTCTTCTTTTTCTAATTCAGTTAGGTGTAGTTTGAGATTGCTTATTTGGGTTTTTTCTTGTTTGTTAAGGTGAGCCTGTATTGTCATTAATTTCCCTCTTAATAAGGCTTTTGCTGCATCCCATATGAGTTGGTATGGTATGTTTTCATTTTCATTTGTCTCCAGATATTTTTGTATTTCTCCTTTAATAGTGAGTATTTAATGTCTTCAATGATCCATTGCTCATTCAATAGCATGTTGTTTAGTCTCCAAATCTTTGTCCTTTTCTCAGCTCTTTTCTTGTAATTAATTTCTGGCTTTATAGCATTGTGATCAGGAAAGATGCTCGTTATTATTTCAATCTTCTTAAATTTATTGAGGCCTGCCTTGTTTCCCAACATATGGTCTGTTCTTGAGAACGTTCCATGAGTACTTGAGAAGAATGTGTATTCTGCTGTTTTTGGATGGAGTGTTCTATATATGTCTGTTAAGCCCATCTGGTCTAGGTTTTCATTTAATTCCACTGTTTCCTTGTTGATTTTCTGTTTGGATGATCTATCCATTGATGTAAATGAAGTGTTGAGGTCCCCTACTATTATTGTGTTATTATTAATGTCTCCTTTTAGGCTTGTTAATAGTTGCTTTATGTACTTTGGTGCTCCTGTGTTGGGTGCATAGATACTTATAAGTGTTACTTCTTCTTGTTGGACTGTCCCTTTGATCATTATATACTGCTCCTGTTTGTCTCTCTTTACCTGTCTTATCTTGAAGTCTACTTTGTCTGATATAAGTATTGCAACACCTGCTTTCTTTTGTCTGCCATTAGCTTGCAGTATCATCTTCCATCCCTTCACTCTCAGCCTGTGTTTATCATTGGCGCTGAGATGTGTTTCCTGGAGGCAGCATGTTGTTGGGTCTTGTTCTTCAATCCATCTCACCACTCTGTCTTTTTATTGGAGAATTCAATCCATTTACGTTTAGTGTGATTATCGATATATGAGGGCTTAATGCTGCCCTTTTATCACTCGTTTTCCAGTTCTCTTGCATTTCCTTTGTTTCTCGTCCTGTGTATTTTGGTCTACCAATCGAGTTGTGTAGTTTTTAACATGTTTATTTGTTTTCTTCTTATTTATTATTCGTGTTTCTGTTCTGCTTTTTTTGTTTAGTGGTTACCCTGAGGTTTGTATTCAAGATCTCGCGGATAAGAAAGTCCCTTTTCTGATGGTCTCTAATTTCCTTAGACTAAACTGATTCAGTCCCTTTCCTCTTCTGCTCCTAAGTTGTTTTTCTCACATATTATTCCATCTTGTGTTATGAGTTTGTGGTTAAAATGACGAGATTATCTTTGTTTTTGATTTTTTCCTTCCCTTTGTCTTTAATGCTATACATGAGTATTTGCTATCCTGCTCTGATTCTGTCTGTCTGTTTAACTCCTAACTCCACACTTTGTAACTCTTTTCTCCCTTTTTTTTTTCTGGTATGACGTCCTTCTTGAGGATTTCTCGTAGTGGGGGTCTTGTGGCAACAAACTAACTCCCTTAACTTATGCTTGTCTGGGAAAGTTTTTATTTCTCCATCATACCTGAAGGATATTTTAACTGGATAGAGGATTCTGGGCTGAAAGTTTTTGTCCTTCAATGATTTGAATATGTCATTCCAGCCTCTCCCAGCCTGTAAGCTTTCTGCAGAGAAATCTGTTGAAAGCCTGATGGCAGTTCCTTTGTAGGTTATTTTCTTCTGCCTTGCTGCCCTGCATATTCTTCCTTTGTCATTCAGTTTTGCCAGTTTTACTACTGTATGCCTTGCAGTAGGTCTTTTTATATTGACATATTTAGGAGATCTGGCAGTCTCTTCCATATGGATTTCCCTAGGTTTGGGAAGTTCTCTGCTATTATTTCTTTGAACAACCTTTCTACTCCCTTCTCCTTCTCTTCTCCTTCTTGAATACCTATAATTCTTATGTTGCATTTCCTGTTGGGTCAGATATTTCTCAGAGACTTTCTTCATTTCTTTTTAGTCCTAGTTTTCTCTCCTCCTCTGTCTGGAGCATTTCAACATGTCTGGCTTCCATTATGCTGATACGCTCCTCTACGGTGTCTGCTTGAGCATTCAGGGAATCCACATTTTGTTTTATTTCTTCCCTGTGTCTTTCATCTCTAATATTTCTGCTTGATTCTTCTTTGTAGTTTCAATCTCTTTTGTGAAGTAGCTCCTGAACTCATTGAACCGTTTCTCTACACTCTCTTTTACCTCATTAAGTTTTTTGATGATAGCTGTTTTGAATTCTTTGTCATTTAGATTACATACTTCTGCGTCCTCAGGACTGATTTCTGGGTACTTGTCATTTTCTTTCTGGTCTGGAGATCTAATATAGTGTTTGATGTTGCTAGAGGCTCTGTTTTTCTCACATCTTGTGTTATTAGGTTGCAGTTACCATTTATCACCACTGGGTGGGGGTCAAGAGCCCATATTCTGAGCCCTCTGACTTCGGCTGAAATCCTAGGGGCTGGAGCCCTGCTGGGCGGGTGGGGGAAGGGTGCTTTCTTCTGCGTGTTCTCGGGGCTTTCTCCCGCTGCTCTCCTGGGGTGTTGGCTTGAAGAGGTCATCCGCTGTGAAAGCTTTCAGCTCAATAGAGGGCTTCCCTCTAGGCTGCGAGGGCCCTAGGCAGTCCTTTAAGTTCCCCTGAATGACCATCCCCTCCCCCATTCCTTCCCTCTCGGAGGATTTCTGGGGTCCCCATTGCAGTCTTTAGGGGAGGGAGCAAAGATTTCTCTTACCCGGTTCCAGCTCCTCTGAGGGGGGCTGCAGCCTCTCTACTCTCCATCATATGGCTGCGTGGATCTCTCTGACATTTATTGTGTTGAGTTTGGATGTCCTCTCTTGGAGTACGGGATTTTTTTCGTTGTATATGGGAGGAAGAAGATTTCTCAGTGACCTTCACTGCCGTGATGCTGACGTCACTCCCAAACATTCCAGTTTTTAATTTCTTTTTTTCTGTAGCTTTTTAAATGTTATCAATTTTTTTCCAGTTATTTTATGGAGATCATATTGATTTATAACATTGCATAATTTCAGGCATACATTATTATATATATTAGTTTCTGTATAGACAGCACCATGCTTGCCACCAATATTCTAGTTTTTATCCATCATTATATATATGTGCCCATTTACCCCTTTGGCAACACCCCCACCTTCTTCCCCTCTGGTCACCACTAATCTGTTCTCTATATTCGTGTGTTTGTTTATCTTCCACATATGAGTGAAGGCATATGGTGTTCATCTTTCTCTGTCTGGCTTATGTCACTTAACATAATGCCCTCAAAGTCCATCCATGTTGTTGCAAATGGGACGATTTTGTCTTTTTTATAGAGCTGAGTACTATTCCATTGTATATACCATGTCTTCTTTATCCATTTGTCACTTGATGGGCACTTGGATTGCTTCCATATCTTGATTATTATGAATAACACTGCAATGAAGAAAGGGGTGCATAAATCTCCTTGGGTTGTTTTTTTCAGGTTCTTTGCATAAAGACCCAGTACTGGATGGCTGGGTCGTATGGTGTTTCTACTTTTAATTCTTTGAGAAATCTCCATACTGTTCTCCATCGGGGCATTCCCGTAGTGTGTGGGTTCCCCTCTCCCCACACCCTCCTCAACATTTTCTATTTTTTGTCTTGGTAATTATAGGCATTCTGATAGGTGTTTGGTGATATCTCATTGTAGTTTTATTTTGCATTTCCCTAATAATTAGTGATGTTAAACATCTTTCATGTGCCTGTTGGCCATCTGTATAATTTCTTTGGAAAAATGTCTGTTCATGTCCTCTGGCCCATTTTTTGATCAGGTTGTTTGATTTTTTGTCATTGAGTTGTATGAGTTATTTGTATATTTTGGAAATTAACCCCTTGTCAGATATATGATTTGCAAATATTTTCTCCCAGTTGGTGTGTTGTCTTTTCCTTTTGTTCATAGTTTCCTTTCACTTGCAGAAGATTTTTACTCTGATGTAGTCTCATTTGTTTATTTTTTCTTTGTTTTCCTTGCATGAGTAGACATGGTATTTGAAAAGATGCTGCTAAGACAGATGTCAAAGAATGTACTACCTATAGTTTCTTCTGGGAGTTTCATGGTTTCAAGTCTTACATTTAAGTCTTTAACCCACTTTGAATTAATTTTTGTGTATGCTGTAAGATCATAGTCTACTTTCATTCTTTTGCAAGTGGCTGTCCAGTTGTCCAACATGATTTATTGAAGAGACTTTCCTTTCTCCATTGTGTGTTCTCGGTTCCTTTGAAGATTAACTGACAATAGATGTGTGGTTTTATTTCTGGGCTTTTGATTTTATTCTATTGAACTGTGTGTCTGTTTTTGTACCAGGATCATGCTGTTTTAATTACTATAGCTCTGTAGTATATTTTTAAGTCAAGGATTGTGATGCCTCCAGGTTTGTTATTTTTCCTCAGGCTTGCTTTGGCTATTCGGGGTCTTTTGTTGTTCCATACAAATTTTAGGATTCTTTGTTCTATTTCTGTGAACAATGTCATTGGGATTGGGATTGCATTGAATCTGTAGATTGCTTTAGGAAGTAAGGACATTTTAACTACGTTTATGCTTCCAACCCATGAGCATGGAATGTCTTTCCATTCCTTTATATCTTTTTTGATTTCTTTCAATAATGTCTTTAGTTTTCAATGTATAGGTCTTTCACCTCTTTGGTTAGATTTATTCCTAGATATTTTATTCTTTTTGTTACAATTCTAAATGGGATTATATTCTTGATTTCTCTTTCTGCTACTGCATTATTAGTGTATAGAAATGCAGCTGATTTTTGTAACTTGATTTTGTACCCTCCAACTTTGCTGTAGTTGTTGATTGTTTCCAATAGTTTTCTGATGGATTCTTTAGATGTTATATATATAGAATAATGTTGTCTACAAACAGGATTCCTTTTATTTCTTTTTCTTGCCTAATGGCTCTGACCAAATATCTAGTAGTATGATGAATAGGAGTGGTGAGAGTGGGCACCCTTGTCTTGTTTCTGTTCTCAGGGTCATGGCTTTTGGTGTTTCACCATTAAGTATGATGTTGGCTGTGGGCTTGTCATATATGGCTCTTATTATGTTGAGGTATTTTCCTTCTATACCCATTTTATTGAGAGTTCTTTCCATAAATGGATGTTGGATCTTATCAAATGCTTTCTCTGCATCTATTGAGATGATCATGTGATTTTTATTCCTCCTTTTTTTTAATGTGGAGTATCACATTGATTCATGGATGTTGAATCATCCCTGCCTCCCTGGAATATATCCAACTTGATCATGGTGTATGATCCTTTTAATGTATTGATATTTTCAGTTTGCCAATAGTTTGTTGAGGATTTTTGCATCTATGTTCATCAGTGATATTGGCCTGTAATTTTCCTTTTTTGTGCTATCCTTGCCTGATTTTGGTATCAGAGTGACGTTGGCCTCATAGAATGCGTTAGGAAGTGTTCCATGTTCTTCAATTTTTTGGATAGTTAGAGAAGGATAGGTGTTAGATCTTCTTTGAATCTTTCGTGGAATTCTCCAGAGAAGCCATCTGGTCCTGGGCTTTTGTATTTTGGGAGATTTTTGATTACTGTTTCAATCTATTGACTTGTCATTGGTCTATTCAGATTCTTTATTTCTTCTTGATTCAGTTTTGGTAGGTTATATGAGTCTAAAAATTTATCCATTTCTTCTAGGTTCTCCAATTTGTTGGCATATAGTTTTTCATAGTATTCTCTTATAGTCTCTTGTACTTCTGCAAAATTCACTTTAATCTCTCTGTTCATTTCTAATTTTATTTATTTGAGCCTTCTCTCTTTTTTCTTAGCGAGTCTTGCTAAGGGTTTGTCAATTTTGTTTATCTCCTCAAAGATCCAGTTCTTAGTTTTGTTGATCTTTTCTACTGTTTTTTAGTCTCTATTTCATTTGTTTCTGCTCTAAATGTTATTATTTACCTCCTTCTACTGACTTCGTGCTTTCTTCTTCTTCTAGTTCTGTTAGTTGTAGTTTAACATTACTTATATGAGATTTTTCTTGTTTCTTGAGGTGGGCCTGTACTGCTCTAAACTTCCTTCTTAGAACCACTTTTCCTACATCTCATAAGAGTTGGTATGTTATGTTCATTTTCATGTGTCTCCAAGTATTTTTAAATTTCTCCTTTGATTTCTTCCTTGATCCAATAGTTGTTCAGTAGCATGTTGTCTGGTCCCCACGTATTTGTGGGTTTCCCAGTTTTTCTTGTAGTCAATTTCTGGTTTCATAGCATTGTGGTTGGAAAAGATGCTTGACATGATTTTAATCTTCTTAAATTTATTGAGGCTTGCCATGGTTCCCAACACATGGTCTATCTTTGAGAGTGTTCCATGTGTACTTGAGAAGAATGTGTATTCTGCTGTTTCAAGATGGAATGTTCTGTATAGATCTATTGAATCCATCTGGTCTAGTCTTTCATATAATTATGGCCACTGTTTCCTTGTTGATATTCTGTCTGGATGATCTATTCATTGCTGTAAGTTTGTTGTTAAGGTCCCCTACTATTATCATGTTGCTGTTAATCTCTCCCTTTAGGTCTGTTAATAGTTGCTCTATAAAATTTGGTTCTCCTGTGTTAGGTGCATATAAGTTCATAAGTGTTATTTCCTCTTGATGGAATGTGTCTTTTATGATTATGTACTGCCCCTCTTTGTCTCTCATTGTCTTTTTTACCTTGAAGTCTACTTTGTCTGATATAAGTATCATGACACCTCCATTTATTTGTTGTTGTTGTTTGTCATTAGCTTGGAGTATTGTCTTCCATCCCTTCACTCTGAGCCTGTGTTTGTCTTTAGAACTGAGATCTGTTTCCTGGAGGCAGCATATTGTTGGGTCTTGTTTTTTAATCCATCCAGCCACTCTGTGTCTTTTGATTGGAGAGTTAAATCCATCTACATTTATAGTAATTATTGATATATGAGGGCTTAGTACTGCCATTTAATCTCTTGTTTCCAGTTGTTCCATATTTCCCTTGTTTCTCTTCCTTTATATTTCTGACTGTCGTTTAGTTGGTGGTTTTCTATTATTGTTTTCTCTTTATTTATGATTTGTGGCTCTATTCTGTTTCTTTGTTTAGTGGTTACCGTGAGGTTTGTATAAAGGATCTGATAGATGAGATAGTCCATTTTCTGACAGCCTCTTAGCTTCCTCAGCCTAATCATGTTCCACTCCTTTCCTTTTCCCCTTCTGAGTAATTGTTGTCACAAATTGTTCTTTTCTGTGTTGTGAGTTTGTGACTAAATAGAAGTGTTTATAGTTACTTTTGATGCTTTCCTTCTTTCTCTTTTTTTTAAAGATTGGCACCTGATCTAACAACTGTTCTCAATCTTCCTTTTTTCCCCCGTCTTCTCCTCCCCAGAGCCCCCCAGTACATAGTTGTATATTCTAGTTGTGAGTACCTCCGGTTGTGCTATGTGGGTTGCCACCTTAGCATGGCTTGATGAACGGTGCCATGTCCGGGCTCAGGATCAGAACCAGTGAAACCCTAGGCTGCTGAAGCAGAGCACACAAACTTAATCACTTGGCCACAGGGCTGTCCCCTGCTTTCCTTCTGTTTATCTTATGTTATAATTAACTGTTTGATAACCTGTTCTGATAGAGAGCCGCAATTTTCTGATTTTGTCTGTCTAGTTACCTCCTTGTTCAAAGCTTTGTAAACCTTTGCTTTTTTTATTTCAGGTAGGGAGGGCTTCCTTCATCATTTCTTGTGAGGGAGGTCTAGTGGTGATGAACTGCCTCAGTTGTTTTTTTTTAATCTTGGAAATCTTTTGTTTCTCCATCATATCTGATGGATAATTTCTCTGGATAGAGTATTCTTGGCTGAAAGTTTTTGTCTTTCAGTATTTGGAATATATCATTCCATTCTCTCCTAGCCTGTAAGTTTTCTGCTGAGAAATCTGCTGAAAGCCTGACAGGGGTTCCTTTGTAGGTTATTTTCTTCTGCCTTGCTGCCCTTAATATTTTTTCTTTGTCATTGACTTTTGCCAGTTTTAATATTATATGCCTTGGAGAAGATCTTTTCACATTGATGTAATTAGAAGTTCTATTGGCTTCATGTACTTGTAAGTCCAGGTCTTTCCCCAGGTTTGTGAAATTGTCAGCTATTATTTCTTTGAACTAGGTCTCTTCTCCTTTCTCCCTCTTTTCTCTCTTTGGAATATCTATAATCCTCACATCATCTTTCCTGATTGAGTTGGATATTTCTTGAAGAATTTTTAGATTGTAAATTTTTGTGACTTCAGGATTGGCTTCTGGAGACTTGTCATTTTCCTTCTGCTCTGAAGCATTGCTGTGGTTCTTCGTGGTTTTGGTGAATTGATCCTTTGTTGGTGCATTTGTGGCAATATCAGGTCACAGATTCCACCTGCCACCACCGTGGGGGAGCAGGAGCTGTGTTTTGTGACCCTGCCCCATCTGCTGGAAATCGTGCGGGTAGGGCTGTTCTGTGTTTGCCTGGGCTGGCCACAGCTGCTATGCATGTTGATCTCATGTGGACGGGGCCTCTGCACTGGGAGGGTGGGTCGGGCACCATATATGAAGCCTCTGTGCTCAGCAGTGAACGAACTGAGTTGTGGCACTCTAGGTGGGAGGAGCAGCTATGTGGGGGCTGAACCACCACTCAGTGGATCCTACAGGTTGCTGTGCTCCACAGGCAGGGGCACTTTCTGAGTTGCAGGACACCTTCTTGCCTATGCTGTGCTGGGAGCGAGTGACCCCCTCATGGGGGCTGAGATGTCACTCAGTGGATCCTGCGGGCTGCTGTGCTCCACAGGTAAAAGTGCCTTCTGAGTGGGCGGGATGCATTCTAGCCATCACTGTGCTCAGCAGTCAAGCACCTTTGCAGGGACTAAGCCACTGCCACTCAGTGTAGAGCGTTATTACCAGCAGGCTGCTACAGCACAGTGGGGACACTTGTGGGCTGGGCTGCAACTCTGAAAGCGTTTGTGCAGGCCGAGGTCTCCCTGCCTCCTCTTACAGTCACACCAGCTGCTGTGTGAGGATCTGGGACCTGACTCACTGCTGCTGGGGCAGGGGAGAGGTGTTCTCACTAGTTCCACTGCTCCCTGGGGATCCAGTCCCCTCACCTTGAGGTCTACAGCTGCATGTATCTCTCAGACATCCTGTTGTGCTATGAAGGAATCCTCTGCTGGTTAATGAATGTCCATTTAGTTGTAACTTAAAGGAGAGAGACTAAGGGAACAACTTACTCTGCCATGACACTGACATCATTCTGATGTCCCCGGGTTTTAATTTCAGATACTCTGTATTTCAGTTCTAAAATTTTCTTTTGCTTCCTTTTTGTATTTTCTGTTCCTCTGCTGAGATTCCTTCCTCTTCATACCAGGGCATTTGTCCTTACCTCATCAAGCATAGTTATAATAACTGCCTTTAAGTTTTCCTTTGTACATTACGACATCTGCATCATTTTAGCATTGGCCTCTGTTGATGGTCTTTCCTTTTGAGGATGGGTTACATTTTCCTTGCTCTTTCTTTGTCAAGTAATTTTTTATTGTATCCTGGACATTATCAATTTACATTGAAGAGACTATGGATTCTTTTATGTTCCTCCAATGATGGTCTTTTTTTCTTTTCATTAGCAGGCAATGAACTTGGTTAAACCTAAATTGCAAATGTCTTTTGTCTGTGATGAGCGGCAGCTAACATCTCATTTCAGACTGCTTTTAGTCTGCCTAATGCATGTAGTGGTCAGGATCAGCCAGACACTGGAGTAGAGATTATGCACAGAATTTGGAGTTTTCTTTCTGTGGCTTTTCTCCTTTAACAATTTGATTGGTGGTGTTAGAGACATCCTCATCTGTAATTCTGCCTAATTGCTTGTTTTTCCAAATAATTGCAAATCTTGCACCCAGACTATGGTTGTGAAAACAAAAGTGAAAAATTTCTATCTTCGTTTTCTTGTTGTGATCTTCTTGGGATGTGAGAGGCCTTGGGTGAAACACTCAAAGAGGCCTCATCAAGGGATTTAAAAATATATATAAAAAGTAAGAGAGATCACATCTGGTGCTATGTCACAGCATCTCCCCTCTACATGCCAACATGATATTTAAAGAGAAAGAAGATGAGGCAGGGGTCTTGTCAATGAACTTTGCTCCCTGGTAAGGTGATTGTTGGGCAAATAAAAAGGTTTTAGTTTCCTGTTGAAGTTTTTAAAACTACCACAGTGGAGATAAGTCTAGAAGGATGATGACCAAATGTTACACTTATCGTATTTTTTGAAAATAGTTTTTGAATAGTGATCAGGTAATATTTTATTTTACTTTTCTTCCAAGAGACACCTTGGCTCTTCTGGATTAGTAATTATGGAAGAGACTGATGATTGTCCCCAAAGTTTCATTCCTCCCTTCTTTGTTTTTTTGTTGTTTTTTTTTTTTTTTTACTTTTTTCCTATTGTAGTAAACTATACATAAGATAAAGTTGACTGTCTTAACCATTTTTATCCTCCCTGTTTTTGATCATAGAAACTATTGAGTTTTAGCTGGGTACATGGCTCCCCAGCCTCCCTTGGAGCTCCCTGTGGCCTCATTACTACATTCTGGCTAATTGGAGGTGAGGGGAATGATATGTGCAACTTCTAGGTTGTGTCCTTAAAGGGGACATTCTTGTGCTCCACGTCCTCCTTTGTCCTTCTTTTGGGCTGGAATGTCGGGATGAGAGCCAGCTTCCACGTGGAAGAAAACAACTCCCTGGGGACGGCAGAGAAACATCAGACTGGACTTCTGGTCAACTTTTGGAAGCAAAGCCAACTACCTCCCAAACTGGCCAGCAGCTTGGACTTTAACATCTGAAATAAATGTCTTCTGTGTTGTTTGAGTCAATATATTAATGATTTGTGACTCTTTGTTACAGCAGCTCAGCATCAATATCCTAACTAATCCAGATGACTATCTCTAGGCTTCATCTCCTTCCCTTGGCTTCAAGTCTCCTCATTCTTCCTGCACTCTGCCTCTCTGTCCAGCCCCTTTGGGTTGACCATTGCTTGGATGGTCTTTGGCTTTGACATTGACTTCTCCCAGGATCCTGCCCCTGAGCGGCCACCCCTCCGGGTGATCCCTACACTGTGGCCCATGAATGAGTAACAACTTCAGGTTTCCAAACTCAGTTCCAAATAATCCCAGTCTGCTCTTTTATCAGAAGACCTAAAGGACTGCCGCCCCCATCCCTCTGCCTACCTGGTAACACTCACACCTCACAGGTGTAATAGATGGAAAGAAATGAGAATGAAGGGGTCATAGGACCAGGTCAAATGTGGAGGAGGATTGGGACTGACTGCTCATAGGTGTGAGTTTATCTTTGAGGTTGATAGAAATGTTCTGGAATCAGGTAGTGGTGATGCTTGAACAACATAATGAATATACTAAAACCACCTTAAAATGGTGAATTTCATGTTATGTGATGTATATCTCAATTTTTTAAAATGTTATTTTAAAAATAAGAAGCTGAAAGCGAGAATGGGAAAGAGGTTCAGAGAGTGTATTCTGAAAAGGGGCTGGGCGGGGGGCCCAGATGGAGGAAGGACAGAGCAGAGGGGAGGCAGCCACACCCAGGTGTCTTCCTGCAGAAAGCAAAGTGACATGTAACAGGCGTCATGCCTGGAGCTGCTGGTTCCTGGAGGGGAACAACATTCGGGGGCTCTGGAGGGCATCTTGGCACAGTCAGGAGGGGCCTCCAAACTCCTCTCTCGTTAGGAGTCTAGGATTACTCAGCCCAAAAAGGAAAACACTATTGATATACGCAGCTACCTGGATGCATCTCAAGGGCATTATGCTGAGTGAATTTTTAAAAAGGCAGTCTTAAAGTGTTACATACTGCATGATTTCAATTATAAAATATTCTCAAAATGCCAAAATTATAGAGATGGAGCCCAGATAAGTGGATACCACAGGTTAGGGAGGTCATGGGAAGGTATGACCCTAAAGGGTTAGCATGAGGGTGTTCCTCTGCGGTGACACGACAGTCTGTATGCTGATTTTCAGGATAGTTCTATGAATCTGTACATGTGATAAAATATTTTAGGACTGTCATAAAGACATAAAAATGAGTGTGTGCAAAAAACTGGTAAAATATGAGTAAGATCTGTAATGTAGTTAGTTGTGTCAATGTCAATTTCCTGGTTTTTTTAAATTTATTTTTGTATTGTGATAACATTGGTTTATAACATTATATAAATTTCGGGTGTCCTCATTATATTTTGATTTCTGCGTAGATTTTGTCATGTTCACACCCAAAGACTAATTACAGTCCATCACCACACGTGTGCCTAATCACCCTCCTCCCTCCGCTCTTCCCCTCTGGTAACCATCAATCCAATCTCTGTCTCTATGTGATTGTTTGTTGTTGTTTTTATCTTCTACTTATGAGTGAGATCATATGGTATGTGACTTTCTCCCTGTGACTTATTTCACTTAGCATAATACCCTCAAGGTCCATCCATGTTGTCACAAATGGCTGGATTTCATCATTTCTTATGGCTGAGTAGTATTCCATTGTGTGTATATACCACATCTTCTTTATCCATTTGTCTGTTGACGGGCACCTAGGTTCCTTCCAAGTCTTGGCTATTGTGAATAATGCTGCAATGAACATAGAGGTGCATGTATCTTTACACAGTCATATTATGATGTTCTTTGGATAAATACCCAGCAGTGGAATAGCTGGATCATATGGTAGATCTATTCTTAATATTTTGAGGAATCTCCATACTGTTTTCCATAGTGACTGCACCAATTTGCACTCCCACCAGCAGTGTATGAGAGTTCCCTTCTCTCCACATCTTCCCCAACACTTATTGTTTCCTATCTTGTTAATTATAGCCGTTCTGATGGGAGTGAGGTGGTCCCTCACTGTAGTTTTGATTTGCATTTCCCTGATAGTTAATGATGTTGAACGTCTTTTCATATGTCTGTTGGCTATCTGTATATCTTCTTTGAAGAAATGTCTGTTCAGATGTTTTGCCCATTTTTTAATTGGGTTGTTAGTTTTTTTGTTGTTGAGATGTATGAGTTTTTTGTATATTTCGGATATTAACCCTTATCAGATACATGGTGTGCAAATATCTTCTCCCAATTGTTGGGTGTCTTTTTGTTTTGTTGATGGTTTCCTTTGCTGCACAGAAGCTTTTCAGTTTGAAGTAGTCCCATTTGTTTATTTTTTCCATTGTTTCCCTTGCCCTGTCAGACATAGTATTTGAAAATATGCTGCTAAGACCGATGTCAAAGAACGTACTGCCTATATTTTCTTCTAGAAGTTTCATGGTTTCAGGTCTTACATTAAAATCTTTGATCCATTTTGAGTTAACTTTTGTGTATGGTGTAAGATAATGATCTACTTTCATTTTTTGCATGTAGCTGTCCAGTTTTCCCAACATCATTTATTGAAGAGACATTCCTTTCTCCATTGTATCTTCTTGGCTCCTGTGCCGAAAATTAGCTGTCCACAGATATGTGGATTTCTTTTTGGGCTCTCGACTCTGTTCCATTGATCTAAGTGTCTCTTTTTTGTGCCAGTACCATGCTGTTTTGGTTACTATAGCTTTGTAGTATATTTTGAAATCACAGAGCTTGATACCTCCAGCTTTTGTCTTTTTTCTCAGGATCCTTTTGGCTATTTGGGGTCTTTTGTTGTTTCATGTACATTTTAGGATTCTTTGTTCTATTTCTGTGAAAAATGTTGTTGGAACTTTGATAGGGATTGCGTTGAATCTGTAGATTGCTTTAGGAGGTATGGACATTTTAACAATGTTAATTCTTCCAATCCAAGAGCACAGAATATCTTTCCATTTCTTTGTATCTTCTTCAGTTTCTTTCAACAATGTTTCATAGTTTTCAGTGTAGAGGTCTTTCACCTCTTGGTTAAATTTATTCCTAGGTATTTTATTCTTTTTGTTGCAATTGTAAATGGGGTTGTATTATTAACTTCTCTTTCTGCTACTTCGTTGTTAGTGTATTGAAACACAATTGATTTTTGTATGTTGATTTTGTATCCTGCAACTTTACCATATTCATTTATTATTTCTAAAAGTTTTTTAGTAGATTCTTGATGGTTTTCTGTGTATAAAATCATGTCACCTGCAAATAGTGACAGTTTCACTTCTTCCTTTCCAATTTGGATCCCTTTTATTTATTTTTCTTGATTACTCTGGCTAAGACTTCCAATACGATGTTAAATAAGAGTGGGGAAGGGGCCTCCTGGTCTTGTTCCTATTCTTAGAGGGATGGCTTTCAGTTTTCTCCATTGAGAATGATGTTAGCTGTGGGTTTGTCATATATGGCCTTTATTATGTTGAGGTACTTTCCTTCTGTACCCATTTTATTCAGAATTTTTATCATAAATGGATGCTGTATCCTGTCAAATGTTTTCTCTGCATCTATTGAGATGATCATGTAATTTTTCTGCTTCATTTTTTTAGTGTTGTGTATCATGTTTATTGATTTGCAGATGTTGAACCATTCCTGCATCCCTGGAATAAAGTCCACTTGATCATGGTGCATGATCTTTTTAATGTATTGTTGTATTTGATTTGCTAGTATTTTGTTGAGGATTTTTGCATTGATGTTCATCAGTGTTATTGGCCTGTAATTTTCTTTTTTGTGTGATGTCCTTGTCCGGTTTTGGTATCAGGGTAATGTTGGCTTCATAGAGTGAGTTGGGAAGCTTCCCCTCCTCTTCAATTTTTTGGAAGAGTTTGAGAAGGATAGGTACTAAGTGTTCTTTGAATGTTTGGTAGAATTCACCATGGAAGCCGTCTGGTACTGAACTTTTATTTTTGGTAGGTTTTTCATTACTGTTTCAATCTCTTTACTGGTGATTGGTGTATTCAAATTCTCTATTTCTTCTTGATTCATTTTTGGAAGTTTGTATGATCCAAGAATTTATCCATTTCTTCTAGATTGTCCAATTTGTTGGCATATAGTTTTTCATAGTATTCTCTTGTAATCTTTTGTATTTCTGAGGTGTTCATTGTAATTTCTCCTCTTTCATTTCTGATATTCTTTATTTGAGCCTTCTCTCTTTTCTTCTTGGTGAGTCTAGCTAAAGGTTTGTCAATTTTATTTATCTTTTCAAAGAACAAGCTCTTGGTTTTCTTGATTGTTTCTATTGTTTTTTTTAGTCTCTATTTCATTTATTTCTGCTCTGATTTTTATTATTTTCTTCCTTCTAATGATTTTAGGCTTGCTTTGTTCTTCTTTTTCTAGTTACTTTTGGTGCACTGTTAGATTGTTTATTTGAGATTTTTCTTGTTTGTTGAGGCAGGCGTGTATTGCTATAAACTTCCCTCTTAGAACCACTTTTGTTGAATCCCATAAATTTGGCATGTCATATTTTCCTTTTCTTTTGTCTCCAGGTATTTTTTTATTTCTCCTTTGATTTCTTCATTGACCCAATCACTGTTCAGTGACATCTTGTTTAATCTCCACACACTTGTGGCCTTTCTGATTTTCTCCCTATAGCTGATTTCTAGTTTCATACCACTGTGGGCAGAAAAGATGCTTGGTATTATTTCAATCTTCTCAAATTTATTGAGACTTGTTTTGTGGCCTACCATGTGATCAATCCTAGGGAATGTTTCACGTGCATTTGAAAAGAATGTGTGTTCTGCTGTTTTTGGATGGAATGTGCTGTACACATCTACTAAGTCCATCTGGTCTAATGTGTCATTTAAGGCCAATGTTTCCTTATTGATCTTTTGTTTGGATGATCTATCCATTGATGTAAGTGGAGTTTTAAAGTCCCCTACTATTATTGTATTACTGTCTATTTCTCCTTTTATGTCTGTTAATAATTGCTTTATATATTTAGGTGCTCCTATGTTGGATGCATAGATATTTCCATGTTATATCCTCTTGTCGGATTGTTCCCTCTCATTGTGTAGTGCCCTTCTTTTGTCTGACCTGTTTTGCCTGATAGACTTTTCTCTGTTTTGTCTAACTATTGCTACCCCAACTTTCTTTTCATTGCCATTTGCATGGAGTATCTTTTTCCATCCCTTCACTTTCAGTTTGTGAGTGTCTTTAGGTCTTAAGTGTGTCTCTTGTATGTGGCATATATATGTGTCTTGGTTTTTTATACAATCGGCCAATGCCTTTTGATTGGAACATTTAGTCCATTGACATTTAAAGTAGCTATTGATAAGTACATATGTACTGCCATTTTGTTACTTTTTTCTGGGTGTTTTAGTAGTTCCTCTCTTCTCTTACTCTCTTCACTTGTGTTTTGATGGCTTTCTTTAGTATTATGTTTGGATTCCTTTCTCTTAACTTTTTGTTTATTTATTATAGGCTTCTGGTTTGTGATCACCATGAGGTTAATATCTAATAACCTACATATATAGCAATCTATATTAAGGTGATGGTCTCTTTAGTTTGACCTCTTTCTAAAAGTTCTACTCTTTTACTCCCCTCCTCCTACATTTTATGTTTTTGACATCATATCTAGCCTCTTTTTGTGTGTGTTACTGTTACCCTCTTATCTGTTACCCTCTTATCACAGAAATAGGTAGTTTTAGTATTTTTGTCTTTTGACCTTCATATTATCTTCATAAGTGGTTGATCTGCTACCTTTACTGTATTTTTGCCATTACTAGTGACTTTATTGCTTTTTTTTTTGAAAATTTTCTTAATCCTATTTATGGTATTCTCTTTCCCACTTAAATAAGTCCCTTTAACATTTCTTGTAAGACTGTTTTCCTGGTGATAAACTTTAATTTTTGCTTTTCTGGAAACCTCTTTATCTCTACTTCCATTCTGAATGATAACCTTGCTGGGTAGAGCATTCCACCTACCTATATTCTAGAGTGTTCTTCCTTTCAGCACTTTATAATGCCACTCCCTTCTAGCCTGTAAGGTTTCTGCTGAGAAGTCAGCTGATAGCCTTATGGGATTTCCTTTGTATGTTTCCTTTCCTTCCTTGTTGCCTTTCTCTTGTAACTTTTAGAATTGTCTCTTTATCTTTAATTCTTGACATTTTAATTATAATATGTCTTGGTGTGGGCCCCTTTGAGTTTATCTTGCTTGGTGTTCTCTGTGATTCCTGTACCTGGATGTCTGTTTCCTTCCTCAGGTTAGGAAAGTTTTCGGCTATTGTTTCTTCAAATAGATTCTCTGTCACTTTGTTTCTTTTTTCTCCTTGTGGGACACCTATAATACGAATGTTAGTGTGCTTTATGTTGTCCCAGAGGTCTCTTTGACTGTTCTCATTCTTTAAAAATTTTTTTTCTTTTATCTGTTCAGCTTGGGTGATTTCCTCTAGTCTTTCCTCCAGCTCACTGATCTCTTATTCTGTATCATCTACTCTGCTATTGAGTCCCTCTAGTGAATTTTTCATTTCCAGTATTGTATTCTTTCTGCATTTCTTATCGGCTCTTTTTTATATTTTCCAATTCTTTGTTGAAGTTCTCACTGAGTTCATCCACTCTTCTCTCAAGATTAGTGAGCATCTTTATGACTTTTTGTTTGAACTCTTTGTCAGGTAGATTATTTATTTCTGTTTCTTTTTTTTTTTTTTTAAGATTTTATTTTTTCCTTTTTTCTCCGCAAAGCCCCCTGGTACACAGTTGTGTATTTTTAGTTGTGGGTCCTTCTAGTTGTGGCATGTGGGACGCTGCCTCAGCATGGTTTGATGAGCAGTGCCATGTCCGTGCCCAGGATTCAAACCAACGAAACACTGGACCACCTGCAGCGGAGCGCGCGAACTTAACCACTTGGCCACGGGGCCAGCCCCTATTTCTGTTTCATTTAGTTCTTTTTCTAGAGTTTTTCCTATTCCCTTTACTTGGCGTGTATTCCTTTGCCTCCTCATTTTGCCTCTTTCTCTGTGCTTATGTCTATGTATTAAGTAGGTCAACCACATCTCTCAATCTTGGAGAGATGGCCTTATGTAATAGAAGATTTATGAGGCCCAACAGTGTGCTTCCCTCTTGTCACCAGTTCCTAATGTTGAAGGAGTTCCCCCTGTGTTGGCTGCATGTATCCTTCTATTGTGGCAGGGTTATTTTTGCTGGAGTTGCCCAGGGAGTCTAGGCTGTACACCTGGCCAGTTGGTTGTAATGCTCAGCTAGGTGTGGCTGCTATGGACCCTTCAGTCACTTTATCAAGTCTGGGGACCCCAGGACAGCTGGCTGTAATGTCTAATAGCACATTTCTGTTGTAGTTTTCCTGTTAAGTGAGTAGGCCCCAGCATGGTGGTTTGCTAGGCTCAGGGGCTTACAGTTGCTGTAGACCTCTGGCCTGGAAGGCTCTTGCCAGCTCTCTCAGGATTGCAGCTGAGTAGGGCTGGCCCCGGGCATGGGCACACCCAATTCTTTGAGGCTTTGAAAGGTGGGGCTGATCCCCTATGTGGCTGTTTGAGAAGTACAAGTCTTCTGCAGCTGATAAGCCCCAGATTCCCCCAGCTTGTGGAAGAGCGGGAGGCCTGGAGGAAGCAGAATTTCATCTGCAGCGCTCTGTGATGGAAGCATCTCAAGGCAGCTTTTCAGACCCCCTGGAGGAGGGAAGCTGTTTCAGGAGCGTGTTGACACATGGCACTGGTAGCAGGCAGTCATCATGGGTTCAGCCAGATTGGCTCCCTAAGCCACCAGGGACTCAGGTCGCCGGCTCACCTCATAGTCCAGGTGAGACTTGAGCAGCCAACTCTAGTGGTATTTGAAGTTTTGTGACCCACCTCAAGCCAAGACAGAGAATTTAGGGAAGAAAATTAGATATTTAGAATACATGAGGGTTTTAATGATTTCTCTCCCTCTGGGGAAATGGCATGATGCAGAAAACAAAACAAAACAAAAACCAGAGAGGCCAGCCCCGCTTCCCCACACTGGGGGACAAGTCATTTCACCTCATCTGAACACTAGTTTCTGATTTGTGAAGCAGGGACCATGAGTGTTTTCATCACCGGGCTATTGTAACCTATATGATTATGTGGGTGAAAATGCCTTGCAAAATATGAAGGGCTCAGGTGCTGTTTTTTCACAAAGATTGGGGTTTTTTTGTTTAATTTAATTTTTCCTTTTTCTCTCCAAAGCCTCCTGGTACATAGTTGTATATTTTTAGCTGTGGGTCCTTCTAGTTGTGGCATGTGGGACACCTCCTCAGCATGGCCTGATGAGCGGTGCCATGTCTGCGCCCAGGATCTGAACTGGCGAAACCCTGGGCTGCTGAAGCGGAGGGCATGAACTTAACCACTCGGCCATGGGGCTGGCCCAAGATTGGGCTTTTTAGAATGTATTTTTAAAGTTTGTATTGTGATAAAATATAAGTAATGTAAAATTTACCATTTTTAAGCCTACAGTCAGTGGGGTTGAATACATTTATAATGTTGCGCAGCCCTCACCACCATCCATCTCTGTAGCTCTTTTCATCTTACAAAACTGAAACTCTGCACCCAGTAAACTGACTCCCCATCCTCCTCCCCCAGCCCCTGGCGCCACCAGGCTACTCTCTGTCTCTATGATTCCAACTACTCCTGGTGCCTCATAGAAGTGGATCCTACAGTATTGGTCTTTTTGTACTGGCTTATTTCACTGAGCATAATGTCTTCAAGGTTCATCCACATTGTAACATATGTCAGGATTTCCATCCTTTTTGAGGCTGAAGAATATTCCCTTATGTGTATACTCCACGTTTTTCTTATCCATTCATCCATAGATGGATGCTTGGGTTGCTTCTACCTTTTGGCTATTGGGAATAATGCTGCTGTGAACACAGGTGAACAAACATCTCTTTGAGACCCTATTTACAATTCTTTTGAGTATATACCCCGAGGTGGAATTGTTGGATCATATGTTAATTCTATACTTAATTTTTTGGGAACTGGCACACTGTTTTCCATAGTGGCTAGATGCTGTTATTTTTAAGGCCATACTTTAGCACAACAGTGACACCATACAAGAATCTCCTTGGTGTCCTGACGGTGAGGGGGTTAAAGGTTGGTGGTGCCCCTGGCACATGCCCCAGAGACGTCTGCTGGTGTGGCTCTCACAGCCCCCTCTTCACCGCAACCTGCCACTCCTCACCCCTCCTGTTTCGGGATCTGCTGAACTTGAGGCCGCTCCCTCTCTGGGCTGGAGCTTGTTTGCAACACCCTTAGTATTTAGTAGAGCGCCTTTCAACTTAAAATCATTAATCTACATCAATTACTTAACTACCTGTTTTAAATTGGAATCCAAGCTGTGTTAATTCCGAGAATGTGTCCAATTCTCTTAAACGTTATATCTACAGCTTTCCCCCACTATCCGAAAGTAGAGCGCTCCTATGAGGTCTTTCATAAGCAGAAATGGCTCAAACAGGAGTATCCCCCACCTTCAAAAATTTCGCATTATGCCACTTCCCTGGATTTTTGCTTTTAACAAAAAAAGCAGTTACCATACTAATCTACATCTTTCATAAAAGCGAACTTTTCTGAAGGCGAGGAATACCTGTACATTTAAAATGAAAACGTTTGTCTTGATATAAAAGTATTAAGATTACAGGTTTGACTTTCTCATCTTTATACTTAGTTCTAAGCCTTCCTGAGGTTGTTACTCACTCAGGGCCCAATTTTACCACCTGAAAGGACAATAGGATTGTCCACTGGATAATGCTGGCAGACTGGCAATGAGTGGTCGACACCAGTGGCTCCCCGTCCACATCCCATGAGGTCCCCAGGTGCTGTCTGCATGGAGTGCAATTGCCCTGTGCTCGCAGTCCTAGGATGTCTGTCTCCACTAGCCACTGTGACGACTTCAGAAGTCCCCATTGTCACATGCTCAGCTTCAAGCTCCCTTCCCCCTCCCACTGTCCCTATACAAAGGGAAGACAACAAGGAGGTGGGGTCCCTAATCTGGAACACACAGCTTACAATGTCCAGCTTGTCTGAGCCATGCACACCTCCCCATGGGATGGAGAGAGACTGGGTGGGTCGGGGTGAGGTGAGGGTGGTGGCCCTGTACCTCTGGCTGCTGACTCTTCCAGCTTCACCAGGTGATGCTGGTGGCATTTGCCAGACACCTTCCTAAGCAATTTCTGGGTTACTTTCCCACTGATTGGGTATTGCCTTCAGAGTGGGCTGAAATTGCTTATTGACCAACGATTTTGGCCAAGACCCTGACTCTGGAGCTGCAGTCATACTGGGTGACCTTTCTTGTGATATTGGGGTCACTATTTTACAGTCACTAGGTCTTTAGAATCTCCAAAAGGGGTGCCAGCTCATGTCCCTGGAGACAAAAGCCACCTTATTTTCACCCCAATTTGAGCCTGCAGCCCCCATCCTGTCTCTTCCACCATGAGAGTGTGCTCAACGAGTCCTCGAATGTCCATCTGGGGTCCATTCTGCATTCTCAACAGAGGGTCCTTACGATAACAGGGCCACAGCTCATGTGCGGGTTTGAGTTCTGCATCTCCCAGTGGTTGTGTTTGGCTGTCAAGCAGTCATGAGAGTGAAAGGGAGAAGAATCAAGAAGGGAAGTTACAGAAATAACAACACGAAACAAATTTAAACAAGCAGAAGTGGACAAAAAAATACCTTTAAATAATTGTCAAAGGTCAAAGTTTGAGTCTTGGCTCCTCGCCTGAGTCGCTGGGTTTAAGCCACAGCCTCTCCCTTCACCTCGGCTTCCTCATGTGCATAATCAGGCCACATTCCTGGCCCACTTTATGGGGTGATTATCAGAACACACTGCAGTGTGTGTCCTGATACCCAGCACTCTTCTGTCCTCCCTCAAAGGCTGGCGGGGACGTGGCCATGATGCCCCATGGACATTTGCCCAGGAAGAAGCAGGCCCCAATGGGAGGGTCAGGGTGGCCTCTGTGGTCCAGGCCGCCTCCCAGCCCCTTCTGCCTGGGCCAAAGCAGGAAAGTCCAACAGCAATCCACCGCATGACTTACAGTGGGGGGACCTTTCCCTCAGTTTCTTTATCTGTAAAGTAGAGTTGATAACTCCTAGAGCTGAGGTGAGAATTAAATAGGAAAGACTGAAAGATGCCAGCACAGTGCTGGCTCACACTCCTCCCTCCGTCCATGGGGGCTGCTCTGCACAGGAACCGAGCAGGAACAGGACTCGCTTTCTGTTTTCAGACTTTCTGAGTGGCCATGACACTGGCCTTCCTACAAAAGTCTTCCATTCGGAGAGAAAATGATCTGTCACCAAGCAGAAATAGGCGGGGGCAGAAATCAGCAGCGTTCTCTCGGCTCGCTCCCAAGAACGTCTGCATCCGTCCAAAGGGCATTGATCACCAAGGATGGGCCTTCTGGGGAGGGTCACCAGGACCCAAGGGCAGTAGTGCTGTCCCTGCCATCAGGGATGAGTCTAGAGAGAGACCTGATCAAAACGGGAGTGGGAGACACGGACACAGTAGCTGAGCGGTGGGCTGAGGCCCCTCCCCTGGCACCATGGGAGTAAAGCAGGGGGCAGTGGACTCTGCCAAGGAGGAGGCAGGAGGGCTTCTCAGAGGTGGAAGCAGCCAGCCCTGGTCATCTGGTGGTTAAGATTTGGTGCCTACTACTGCAACCCAGGTTCATTTCCTGTCAGCAACCACCCCACACCTCTGTTGGTTGTTACTGTGGCAGCTGCATGTTTCCACAATGCTGAAAGCTATGCCACTGGTATTTCAAGTACCAGCAGGGTCACCCATGGTGGACAGACTTCAGCGGAGCTTTTAGATGAGACGGACTAGGAAGAACACCTGGTCTCCCACTTCTGAAAAAATTGGCCATGAAAACCCTCTGAACAGCAGCGTAGCATCGTCTGATATAGTGCCTAAGGTGAGAGGATGGAGCAAAAAGATGGGGCAGGCTTCTGCTTTGCTGTCCACAGGGTCGCTAGGAGTTAGGGTCCACTTCACAGCACCGACAACGAAAAAGAAGCCAGTCCTCCTGGCAGAAGGACCCACGTAAGCAAAGTCTAGAAGCCGCACGGGCATGGGGTTCAATGGGAGCAACCACAAGTACTCAGTGAGCATCTGGGGTGTGCTAATTGGTGGTGACACAAAGGTGCATAAGGCAGGCATTCTGGGAGTGTGGGGAGGGACAAGGGAGGAGGGGGCTGGGAACAAGCTGACTGGTTGGGGGAATAATTTGCTGAGGCTCCCACAGTCTGCCATAGCTGGTCTTCCTTCCAGAAGCGCAAAGCAGGAGGGCTGAGCCAAGAAGGACCTGGAATGTCAGGTCTGGGGTTACTCCTTTAAGGGGGCTGCAAAGAGGCCGGGAATAGCCAGGGTGGTGCCTGACGGTATGTTTGTTGCTCAAGAGCTGCTCAGAGGAGCTAGTTTCAGTTTCTCTTTTTAGTTCTGAAGTATATTTGGGCCCGGAGGATGTGTCTGGTTGTTGCACAGACACACAGCCTGTGACTGGATCTGCACAGCTAAGAACAACTGGATCTTGCTCTCACTCAGCCAGAGGAAGATTCCTTGGTAAGCTGGGGAGGGTAGGACCCCCGCCCAGCTCCCTATCCTCGCATCAACTAAGAAAAGGATCATTGTCACCATTTTGTAGATGAGGGGAAATCACAGCTCAGAGAGGTTCCATCATGGACCCAAGGTCACAGGGTGAGCAGCGGTAGAGCCCGGGTTTGAACCCGGTTCGTCTGACTGCTTCCTCCCACCTCCTGTGCCCCTGAGCAATGGAGAGGGAGGAAAACTGCTCGTAGGGTTCACAAACCTCCCTCCAGCTCAGCTCGGGTTCTGGACTCCCCAAGACACGAGCGGGTGACCCCAGAAAGAGGTGGGTGTCGGGGTGCTCAACCTTTGGGGAATTTGGAGGAGGCAGAAGGCATGGAGGGGGCAGGGGAGTGCGAGCCTCTGCTCCTGTGGCCTGGCCGCCCTGCGCTGCCCAGAGGGCTGCTGCTCAGGCTGATGAGCGGCAGACGGCTGCTTTCGAGATGCAGGGAATCCGAGTTGTTCCACCCACCGCGTCCCTGAGTGCCTGCTCAGTGCCAGGCCCTGTGGGGAAACTGAGGCCCTGAGAGGGGAGCACCGTACCCAGGGCCGCATGACGGGAGACCCTGCAGGGAGATGGCAGGGCTTCTTGTCCCCTCTGCCTGGCCCTGCGCTCAGGACTTGGGGGTGAGGGAGAAGGGAGAGGCGGTCCGGTGCGCCCCGCGTCAGAAAGGCGGCCTGGACGCAGGGCGTGAGGGGGCACGTTGCAGAACGTCAGCAGGGCTGTGATCTTAAATAAAAACCTACTGTAGACGTGTGAGTGTAACTTGGGAGTGGGAGCCTCGATCTCTGTGCTTATACAGGCAGAGTCAGACCCAGAAACCTTTGAACTATTAAAATCCCATTTCCCCCTTAAATACCAGCGTCAGAAGGCTTGGTGTTGGCCTCTACCCTGCCCCCCAGGAGCTGTGTGACGCTGGGTGGGTGTCACTGCCCTCGAATGATTTGTTCACGTCTCTGACCCATTTCTTAAAAATTGGCGTCAGTCTTTTCATGTTGATTTGTGGGGTCTCTTGTGTATTGTCACTGTTCTCCTTTTGTTGTGGGTGCTGCAAATACTGTCTCCTGGTCTCTTGTATTCTGACCTGGTTTATGGTGCCCTTTGCAATTTTTAATTTTTTAAAAAAATTATTTTATTGTGATCATATTTGTTTATAACATTGTGTATATTTCGGGGTACATTATTATATATCAATTTCTGTATAGATTTCATCTTGCTCACGACCAATAGTCCAGTCTTCATCCATCACTGTACGTTTGTGCCCCTGTATCCCATACACCCTTCCCAAACCCCCTTCCCCTCTGGTAACCACTAATCTATTCTCCTTATCCATTTGTGTTTTTATCTTCCACATAGGAGTGAAATCATACAGTGTTGTCTCTCCCTGTCTGGTCTATTTCACTCAGCGTAATAGCCTCAAGGTCCATCCATGTTGTCACAAATGCCACGATTTTACTTTTTTATGACTGAGTAGTATTTCATTCTATATATATGGTACATCTTCTTAATCCACTCATCCGTTGATGGGCACTTGGGTTGCTTCCACGTCTTGCCTATTGTGAATAATGCTGTAATGAAAATAGGGGTGCATAAGTCTCTTTACATTGTTTTTTTTTTCCTGTTTTTTTCTCCCCATATCCCCCCAATACATAGTTATATATTTTAGTTGTAGGTCCTTCTAGTTGTGGCATGTGGGACGCCACCTCAACGTGGCGTAATGAGTGGTGCCATGTCCGCACCCAGGCTCCAAACCAGCGAAATCCTGGGCTGCTGAAGTGGAGCACACAAACTTAACCACTCAGCTACAGGGCTGGCCCCTGAATTGCTGATTTCGTGTTCTTTTGTAAATACCCAATAATGGGATAGCTGGATCATATATTTCTATTATTAATTTTTTGAGCAATCTCCATACCGTTTTTCATAGTGGACGCACCAGTTTGCATTTCTACCAGTACTGTGTGAGGGTTCCCTTTTCTCCACATCCTCTCCAACATTTATTATTTTTTTCTTGGTGATTATAGCCATTCGAACAGGTGTAAGGTGATATCTCACTGTAGTTTTGATTTGCATTTCCCTAATGATTAGTGATGTTGAACATCTTTTCACATGCTTATTGGTCATCTGTATATCTTCTTTGGAAAAATGTCCGTGCATATCCTCTCCCCTGTTTTTGCTTGAGGTGTTTGTTTTTTGTCATGAGTATTTTTCTCATGAGTTACAGGAGTTCTTTGTATATTTTGGAAATGAATCCCGTGTCAGATATATGATTTGCAAATATTTTCTCTCAGTTGGTGGATTGTCTTTTCATTTTGTTCCTGGTTTCCTTTGCTTTGTAGAAGCTCTTTAGTCTGATGTAGTCCCGTTTGTTTATTTTTTCCTTTGTTTCCCTTGCCTGAGTAGGCATAGTATTCGAAAAAATGCTGCTAAGACCAATGTCAAAGAGGGTACTGCCTATATTTTTTTTAGGAGTTTTATGGTTTCAGCTCCATAGATATGTGGCTTTATTTCTGAGCTTTCAGTTCTGTCCCGTTGATCTGTGTGTCTGTTTTTGTATCAGTACCATGCTGTTTTGACCACTATAGCTTTGTAGTATATTTTGAAGTCAGGGATTGTGATGCCTCCAGCTTTGTTCTTTTTTCTTAGGATTGCTTTGGAGCAATTTTTAATTTTTAAGAGATCAAACTTTCCCTTTATGGCTTCTAGGATTTTGATTAGAAAGGGTCTTGTTTGGAAAGGTTTCCTTAACTCAGCATTATTATTTAACATTTCTTCCCGTACGTTTGTACTTTTTCTTTCTGGTTTACATTTCCATCATTTTGAGATTTATTTATTTATTTTTTTGTGGAATCTTTTGGTTTTTCCTTCTCCTCCTCCTCCCCATCCTTTCCAATGCAAGACATATTTAATGGGCACCTACTGCACTCAGAAAGGAAAAAGAGGTTTTTTTCTGCCTTCAAAGGAGCCTCCAGGGCAGTAAGGAAAGGACCGTACATCCCCTTGAAGCTCCTGGCAGCAGCTAGTGAGCCAGGGTGGGAGAGGCCGGAGGGAGCTGGAGGCCCGTCCAGAGCTGGGTGAGGCCCCTGGGGGAGGGGAGTCGTTGGACTGTCCTGCTCAAGGCTGGGGTGTTATTCAGATTTTAGCTGGGAGCCATGTATTCTGCAATTCTCTCTTCCTCCTCACCTAAAAATATTATTGCTGGAGTAAGGAGCCAAGAAGAAATAAATGGAAACTCCCAGAAATCTGATAGAACTGTGGAAGGTATATTGAATCAGGGAGGTAATTTACGTGAAATCTGAGTCATAGTCTAATTTGCTCTCCACCAGAAAGAGCTGGTCGTTAAGATAAACAAGAAAAGCAAATAGAACTGCTCAACTTGAGTGAAATTGGGGGTTGTGCTGTGTTGTGGAGAGGCTGGTTGTTTTATGTCCAAGTAATGGCTCCCACCTCCAATTTTAGGCAGGCTGTGCCTGGGAGGTGGAGGGCACCCCTGGAGGCACTGGAGCAGGAGGTGTATCGAGAACAGACAGGGCCCCTGCTGAGGTGCTCGGAGTTGAATGGAGGAGACAGATGGCTGAAGAAACTTAACACAAATAGAACTACAAGCAGGAAAGTGGAACATTCCAGGGTAGCCTGAAGAGGTATTGGGTGAAGCCAGCAGGAGCAGGCAGCTTTTGAGCTGGACCTCTAAGGAGAGGTCAACTTTCACCTGGTAAGGAAGGTGGGGAAAGGCATGCCAGGGGTGTTAGTGAACCAGGTTCGTTTTTGCCCGTTGCCCAGAAAGCCAAACACTGAGATGATGAGATTGCAGCAGAGAGAGGGTTTACTCACAAGGCAGCCAAGTGAGGAAGCGAGAGAATGAGTCTCAAATCTGCTTCCTGAAAATAGGGACTCAGGGACATTTATGGAGTAGTGGGGCAAGGTGGTCTGAAATGTGGAGAGAGGTAGTTGGAGGTGAGGAGAGGTAAGGTAATTGATGATCTGCACAAGTGTAGTCAGACTTCATGCCTCTTCATAGGACCCATGCTCACAAAATAGTGGTGTTAGCATGATCTGAGGGTGGAGTTTTTAGCCTCTTGTCATCAAAAGGTCACTTATTGGACATGTTTGTGGGCCCAGTTGATGGGTTGGTGGCCTCAACTGGCCTGAAGTGGACAAGGGGTTCTAATTCCTGAAAAACAGCTCAAACACCCATTACCATGGTGACCGAGGCTCCAGGGAGCTGTTATCCATAGGAACCTAGTGGGAGTCAGATAGCATATTGTCTAAACAGCACAGTTAATGATAAGTGTGTTAAACAGCTAAAAGCTAGAATCAGTAATTGCAAAAAGCAAAAAAACTTTAGTTCCTGGCTACTTAATCATGAATGGCTGTTTGCCAGTTTCAATCTCCCCATTCTTTGGTCATTCTTCATTCTTGAGGGATTCGGCATGAAGACCCATCTAGCATCTTCCTGCTGTTTTGGGGTGTAGATCTGGGTGAGAGGAACAAAATTGTTTAGTGCACTCATTTGGAAATAGTCTCTTGTTCCTGGTTTCAGGTTGACATTTTGCAACATTAGAATTTTTGTACCTTGCTCAGCAGTTTTGGAACAACATCTAAAGTCACATTTTATAATCAAGTGTCCAAGCAGAAGGATAAGAAGAATAGACAACTCAAATTTAACAGTCCCTGAAAAATAGACCTAATCCCAGTGGGGCCTCCATCTGATCTCCAGGTGGGGCAGACATCTGATCTTAGTTCCTGACAGTCTTTTGTTTTACTGGATATGCATCAGAGACTGGAGCAACGCCCCATACCCTGATCTTTCAGTTGTCATTGATGATGGTTATCCACATAGACTCTCTGCCTGGGGTCATCACATTTCTAAGGAACTCAGAAGAGCAAAGGTATCAACTTATAGGAGCTGGGGGGGCCATAAAATCTACAGAGCATATCTGGGTTAGTTAATCAGAGGTCATTCAAAGTTACAATATGGTTTCGTTTCTACAATATGGCTTCCCTTATGTCAACTTGTGTTGAGGAATCAGGGGGAGGGGGCAGCCTCAGCAAAGGCCTGGAGGCTGGTGTGATCAGAGGCAAGGAAACTGGGAGTCCTCGAGGGGCCTGGACCAAGGCCATGTGGAGGCCGGGAGCGTTAGGAAGACAGGAGTTGGGAGCAGTCAGTCAGGCCCTCCTGAGAGCTCTGGGCTAAGGAGCTTGACCTGGATCCTGTCTTAGTCCCTCCTTTCCTTTCCCTGCAGCCACGTGGAGGGAGATGCTCTGGTGGGAATCTCTGTCCTGCTGTGTCTGGAGAGCTCAGTGAAACTGACAGGGACGGGAGGGCTCCCTGCCTGGGCCATGCATCTGGGAGGGGCAGGCTTCCTCCAGGGTCCTCCCTTCTCCCAGCTGCAGCCCTTCTGGGAATTGAGCCATCAGCAGCTGGCCAAGGAGGACACCTGTGTACTAATCAGGCAGGTGGGAGCAATGTGAGCATCAACAGCCAGCTGAGGCCCAAGACAAGGGTCAGGGCCAGGCCGAGAATGGCAGAGAAGGACGGGAAGGATGAGCTCGAGGGCACAGACCCATTTACAAATGTTGGTGTCATCCAGGATCCAGCTCTTTCTACCTGCACACTCTTCCCTTGTCTCTCTGTGTTCGCTCTGGTCCTCATGTCTCATGATCTCCATTGGCTGCACTGACTCCTGAGGTCATACATAATTCAAAGCAGAAGGAGGAGGAAGGGGCCAGCCAACTCTCCTCTCACACCTGCCCCTTATGGCTGGAAGCCCCCAAGACCCTCTCAGCTGACTCCCCCTTGTGTCTCAATGGCCAGGACTGGATCATGCAGTCACCCCTCACTGCAGAGGGGCCCAAAAATGCATACCTGATGTCCAGGCCCTAAGATGAGAGGCAGCTGGGTCCAGGGGGAGGCCAGTGGCTTTGGAGGAGGGTGGAATTGAAGGGGGGCTGGTGGGAAAAAGCATCAAAGGTGTTGGAAACCACTGTGTTGTTAAGATCAAGTTCAAGGGCCAACACTGTGGACAAGACGTTAAGTTCGCGCACTCCGTTTTGGCGGCCCAGGATGTCGCTGGCTTGGATCCTGGGTGTAGACATGGCACCACTCATCAGGCCATGCTGAGGCAGCATCCCATATAGCACAACCAGAGGCACTCACAACTAGAATATACAACTATGTACTGGGGGGCTTTCGGGAGAAGAAGAGAAAAAAATAAAGACCAAGTTCGAGAGCAAAGATCAGCAGCCAGAAATGGACCAGTGCCACGGAATGACCCAGCAACAGCAGTTTGGAAAGAGAAAGAAACCCACTTGAGGCCATCCCCACCTTTCCCCACCCTTAACCACTTCCTGGGCCTGCCCTGGTGACTCGACAGCCACCTCTGTTTATTCTTTCCTCCTCACGCAGTAGAAACAACATACATGCACATCCATACTCAGTGTCCTCCAGCCTGAGGCCACCAGGGTCGCTCCCGCAGTGAACAAGTTGGGTTTATGACTCAGGGAGGAAGAACCACGGGCCTCGCAGTGGGAGGGTGTTAGAAAGAACCAACTCTAGGATTTGCGCCTTGGTTGGGAGAGTCTGGGAGGCTCAGAGGAAATGGGGCCCGCTCTAGATTGGGAGCTGCAGAAAGCGGAGCAATCCTGTCAATGGGCGTCTCAGTACTCTTGTCTCTAGAGAGGGGAGACCAGACCGAGGATAAAGCCATAATTGGCAAAGAAGAAACAGTCATTTTTTCAGCCAAGGGCAGGAGTGTCTGGTGTCTGTTGGGTGGCACAGAGACCTCGGTTTGTCTCTGCTCAGACAGAATTCGGAAGTGGCCTTACTCTGTCTCATTTTATCCTGGTCTCAGAGTAGCCCTGTCTGAGGCTGGGACTCTGTGGGATTATTTATGTCTGATAGGAGAGTAGCACCGCCTAGTTGTGAGAGCCAGGTCAGCCACCGAGTGTCAGGGGCTGTTCTTTTTTTCTTTCTCAATCCTTATAAACAGTCACATAAATAAATAGAAGGAAATGCCCATATATATTAAGAGTCTCCTTCTTATTAAAATCAATTAACAAATAAACATTCCCCATTATACTAACTCCTCTTTTCATTTCAACTTCCTTTTTTAAGCCTTTATATTTATCTTTTTTTGTATACTTTGTCTCAATTCTTCTCATTTGAATATTATTATGAACTCATGGCCTTTCATAGACTCAACCTGGCCAATGAAACATGATCATAATAGTCATTATCAATTATTAGTATGGTTCTGTGTAATCTTTTAGGACTTACCATTTGATCCTCCTTTGAGCACTGCTCTGAACATCCTTGAAAGCATCCTTGCCTCTGGAGTAGCAGACATTGCAGACCCGTGGAGTTCTAGCTTCCTTTGAGTGGAGAAAAGCCCATGGGCGCATGCGTGAGTGCGGAAGATGCTGCTAGAAAACACATCTGTTGAAGGTTAGAGTTCGCTCTGATTATTCTAGTTTAGCATACATTATCATCCCTGCTTCCCTTAGAGAATTAGTGTTGTCAACCACTCAGGTTTCTCCTGCACTGACAGCTGTCACTCCAGGAGTCAGGCTTATTTCTTACTGGCACTTGATCCAACTGCTTCCATCATCTTTAATGTGGTCGCACCAGAAACCAACCCCTTATTGTGGTTAGCAGTTACTAACTACTGCAAAGGGACTTCTGCTTTCTTAAAATTACAAAATAATCAAAGTAATAAGTGCATATGGTTAAAACAAATCGGTTAGTACAGTGGACTCTGCTCACCCCCTTCCTAGTTAAAAGCAATTGGTTTTAATTTATAGCTTCTTCTTTGGGTTGTTAATCAGTATCTTTAAATAATACTCTTACACTGGGAGATGGAATAGTGTGCAAGTGTGTGCTCTGGAGAAAGGAAGCCTGGATTTGAATTCTGGCTCTGGCACTAGCTGGGTGCTTTGGGTAAATTACTTAACCTCTCTGAGCTTCCGTTTCCTTTCTTTCAGAGTTGCCATGAGAACTAAAAATGAGGTACTGCATACCGAGCACTTAGAACAGTAATTGGTACAAAGCAAGTGGGCGTCAACCACAATGGCTAACAAATATTAGCTGTTGCATTGTTCTTTTTTTTGATTTTTAAAATTTGGTATTATTTATTTACTTCTGACCAGGATAGATAAGGATTTCACATATTTCTATACTTTTCCTTATACCCCATCCCCACCTTCTCCTGATATCATTTTATCACTTATTTTGTATCCTGTATTAGAAACCTTTGTAGTTGTAGGTAATTACTCACAGCTTCATTTCTTATGCCCCAGCTGCAGCCAGCATTTCCTGGCTCCCCACGTCGTGAAATGAGGCTGGTAATTCTTCTCCTCGCTCAGAGCCTCACCTCCCAACTTCCACTGTTGTGCTTTAATTCATAGATTGATTGGCAACAAGTGTATTTCGTTATTATATTTAAATACTCTGTTTTGTTTTAAAAGTTAAAAATCAAACAAGGGTGTTTCTATTTTTGTGATATTTTAAACATTGTTACTGTGGAGCTCACCCCTACCTACAGCTGCAGTGCTTCTTGCCCAGCTTCAGTTTGCCCTGATGTTTCTATTTGCCTTTGTTTTACCCCTTTCGCTGTTTGCCTTCAACATTTCCTGTTTCTTTTAAACTGTGCATCATGTGAGGAATTATATCAGGTTTCCTTTCCCCAGAGAACCTTCACTTCTTATTCCAATTGGACTGGCTGCTCTCCGGGGCTGCTGCCTGCCTGCTGTAATCCTGGGATTCCCTTCTCTTTGGGCTGATTTTCCTCATTCCTGGAATCTCTCCCTCAGTGATCCTTCACTCCACCCCATAAATACACACACACACTTTTATTTTGTTTGTTTGTTGCTGCATCTCATTCTCAAGTAACTTTCTAAGGAATGATTGTGGATGGTAACTTTTCTATTCCCCATTTAGCTCCATTTCTTCTCTTATCCTTTTATTTTCTGGAAGCCTTCCTTAACTTTCTTTCCCAACCTTTCTTTAGGATTCTTTATTTTGCCAACCACCTGTTAATTCCCAAGGTCTCTTTTTTTGTTCTATTATTGTTTTCCCCTTTCAGTGCATCTTGTTCTCATTTTGTGAATAAAATACCTTTCTAATCTCTCTAAAGAAAAGGGTCCACATTTTTAAAAATTATTTTCTATTTTCAAAATTATCTTCTGATGTCATTCCAAAATTTTCTTCTGGTGTCATTTGTTGCTTATCTTTGTCACCCTTTTCCACGCTGTTGTCTTTCATCTGTGTCTGATGCTAGACGCCCATTCGTATTGAAGAGGGAGGGAGGGTGATGGCAGGCTTCCCTGTGGGATGACGGGATGAGGCCACTAAATGCTGAAATATAGAGATACTTTTTCCGGAGTCTTTCTGTCCTGATGTTCCTCTCTGGCATAGACCTAAGGCTGCTGTGAATGTCGGATGGGCTGAGGGGCTGGTGGACTCGCCCCCGCTTTCCCCCTGGGCCTCCCTCCCATCTTCAGCCTCCCTCTCTGGGGCTCTGGCTAGCAGGCCATTCTTCTTGCCTACGTGCCCTCTCTCTGCTTCTCCGACAGCAGCTCCCTCCACTCCTCTTTACTCAGCATCACTTTCCCCATCCAGTCAGTCTTCAAACATCTGCTGAAGTCTCTGGTCTCCTGTTGACCCCATTCCCAGTTCTCATGGTGGCAGAGCAAGGAGAGGCGGTGTGCAGGTTCTTGAGTCTAGCAGGCGCATTTGAACCTTGACCCCAGGCTACCACTTACCAGATTTCTGACCTTGGGCAAGTCACGTAACAGCTGTGCCTCCTTTCCTTATCTGTAAACGGGGATAGAAATGGTACACACCTTCACGGTTATCAGAAGAATATGAGTTATCATTTGTAAAGACTTAAAGCGATTCCTGGTGCAGAGCAAAGTCCACAAATGTCAGCAGCTCCTGTCGTTAGCTATTGCTGTACCGATAAGGACCTTCACTATCAGGCTCAGGGGCTCAGGCTCAGGGGGCTGGATGATAGGTGCTCTTTGACCTCTTAAAATAGTGCCTAAAAAATCAACACGAGCTTTCTTTCCTCATCTCCCAAAGCGAGATAATCACAAGCAGAATTGAAAGAAATTCTATATAAACATCTGTTTTTTTCAAAAGGCTACTGAGAACTCCTAAGACTGAAATGACAGACACCTTCACATTTGTGAGCATGAATGTAACCTGGTATAATTTGTTTGTGTAACAGTTGGGGTTCCAGGTATGAAAAAACGTTTATGTGTTGATACCCTCAGACCCAGTTATTCTATTTCTAGAAATATCTTAAGGAAACAGTCTCAAATGCAGGCAAAGTTTTATGCGAGGAGGCTGTTCTTTGCACTGTTATTTACATGAAGAATTAGAAACAAGCTAAGGTCCAGGGGTTAAGGAGGACAGCAGATGGGCCCGGGCACCATCGGGAGGGCTCCGCGGTGCACAGCAGGGCTGCAGGGAGGGGCCAGCACCCCGCAGGACCCCAGGCCCTTATGGGATGGAGGATCTCACAGAAGCACAGAGAATTCAGGCTTCAGAAAACTCCAGCACCAGGAAGTTTATCAAGACAGACACTGGTGCATGGGGTGCAGACATCACTCTGGACTGAGAAGGGTTATTTACAAATAAAGGTATACACACGAGCAAGGATCTTTGTGTGTTAAAAGGAGTAGAGCATAGTTGTCTCCAGCATGGGATTTGGATCAGAAAGTCTTGGTTAAGCCCTGGCTCTAGCGCGGTTGTGAAAACTTGGGCTAACCTGAGTTTAGGCGAAACCTAAACCTTGTGATGGTTTCCTCCACTTTAAAACGGGAGCCGCAATAGCACCCACCGCATGGAGTGGGGGTGAGTGTCCACTGAGGGAGCACGTAGGAGCCCTGCACGTCACAGGCACGCGATCAGTACTAGCCATTATCCATTAGGAAACGCAATTGTTCCCAAGCTCAGGTAATTTCCAGAACATTCCTTCCCATGTTTTCTTCTGTGTTTGGTTTTATTGCTTCTATAACTTAGACAGTCGTCTCCTCTCTGATCATCTTCTCCTACTGCCCCCAAAGGACGACAGGACTCTGACTTTTCTCAGGAATAAGCTGAAGTGAGGCGAGTACTTTTCCTTCAACAGCAGGGAGCAGAGCCCAGGAGACAGAGACACACTTTGGGTTAAGTGCATTCTGGCATTTGCGGCCATCCCAGAGGGAACACCTGGAGACCTGGCCACTCGCTGTTCCCTGTTGCCACAGCTGCCCTACATTTGACCCCACAATTTGTTTTCTCTTCCCCAAGGGTGAAGCCACACCTCCTTCCAGCCTGGACGCAGACTGGTGAGCTCTCAGGGAGAACTCTGAGATCCTGCAGGTGACACCATGACCTCAGATGCCCGTGGGGTCTGCCCAGGTAGTCACTTCCTCTTCTCTGCTGGTTCCTACTCTCGACCTAGAATTGAGGGTGGCGCTTCCAGGCTGAGTTAACCTACAGAGGAATCAAGAAGGGGGTTGATCAGTGTCCTTGAGCCCCTCCAAGGGGAGTCCCCCTGGAGGTCTATAGGGACGTCTCCTTCAAGGTCCTCTTCTCAGGGTGCCATGGCCCTGGGGCCCACTTTCTCCCTCCCATGCTGCCCATCAAGTGACTCAGAGTGAGGCCAGGACAGCCCACAGGGAGGTGGGGGACAGCCGAGGGGAGAGGAGAGTTGATGTCCCATGGTGGGGTGGGGAGAGGTGGTGACCTGCAACTCTGGAAGCCTCTCCTGCCTTCCTGCCACATCCAGCCTCCCGCTCTGCTCTGGCTGATCCTAGGGGATTACCAACGGGGGCGTTCCCTTCAAGTCTTGTCCTGTTGTCAGCCTGACTGCTTTGTGAGGGTCAGCAGACCACTGAACTGGACCCAAGTCTGGCCTTTGCCATCTCCCAGCTGTGTGACCTGAAGCCCCTTACCTAACCTCACCTGTAAAATGAGAATATTTCCTTGTGTTGTTATGAGGATCAAATATAATGTGCGTATGTGGCCTGGGCCAGTGCCTGCCACATAGTAGGCCCTCCCAAAGGGTTGATGCTGTCCCCTCTACCTGGGTCCTTTTAGTTCCAGGTGGAAACTGCCCCCCCCCAACAGCAACCTCTGCCCTGGTGGCTGTGTCAGGGCACCTGCCCTGTGGCCCCATTTATAAGCACCTGCTTCCCAGGTGTGACTGCCTCGGGCAGGTGCTGATTTACTGATCCCCAATACCCCTCCTGAGACCCAGCTCTCAGTTATTCCCTCCACCACCCTAATCAATACATCCACCGATTTAGTGCTGGGGGGTCCCTCCATCTCTGCTCTGCTTTCCTCCCTCCTTTTAGTGAAGCAGGAAAGAGAAACAGTGAAACAACCCTCCACCCACCCACATCGACACTCAGATTCCTTAAGTCCTGTTTTCTCAGAACTGCTTATCCATGCCCCTGTCGCTGCATTGCCGTGGTAACCAAAGTTCTTTCCTTAGTCAGCTTGAAGGACACGGAGGGGGACAGACCAGAAGCCAGGAGCTCCCCAGCAGGCCCTGGGATCCTGGACAGAGGGCTCAGGCTGGTGGATTCCTGAGGATAAACTCTCCCTGGGGAACAAGAGCATCTCGTGGTTGACAAATGGGCTAGCCTGGGCTCCGAGGGGCCCATGGGGAGGTGTGTCCCCTGACACAAGCCTGGGGGAGGAGTGATGCAGATCGAGCACAAGGATCCAGCAGGGTCCAGCCCCTGCCCACCCGAGGAGCCCCCTCCATCGCCCGTCTGGGAGCGGCGTGATCAGCAGGAGGAAGCCTCTGTGCACAGGAGTTTCACTCAATAGTCTGTAGTCTGGAACATTACTTTTAAATTGAAAAAATAAAAATCCACAGATGTACTATATGGTAGAATGCAGAAATCACAGGAATTTTTAAAATACAAGGAGGATTCAAAGTCACATCAATGAAATGTCTGACTTTGGCCTAGGATTCAGCTCTGGACCTTCCTGCTGGCTTTGGGCATCACTTATCTTATCTGAGTTTGCTTTCTTCTTCCGTGAAGTAAGAATAATGCCTCTTTGTGTGTATAAAGCGGGAAGCACGTTTTATATCAGGTCCCAGTGCACACACGTATATTCTACTCTCAGTCTCTGATCTGCATTCCAGAATCTCCAAATCCATGAAAATCGCACATTTTTGGGAACTCATTTGGGCAGTGATCTTGCCTCGTGCTGACCTGAGACCGTTTATAGTTGTGACATTATTGATCCTGTAGGGGAGGAAGACATTTCCTCTACCTTCTCTGGGTTTGTCTGGCCAGAGAATGAATTAAATTCACATGAGACAGAATAGCAAGAGAAAATTAAACAAAGCTTTATAACATGTATACATGGGAGAGGCTCAGGCAAGCCGCGCAACTTGCCAAAATGGCTGAAGCCCCCACCTTAAATATCATATTCAGCTAAAGACAAAGGATGTTGGGGTGGGGGGAGTCAGTTACAGGAGGTTACCAGAAACAGGAATAAGATTATTATGCAGATTTAAGTCCTTGCCTTTCCCATTGATTAAGAGTTTCTAGAGAGAAAGTCATCCCCTTTCTTCTTCCTGGTACAGAGAGGGAGGCACCTTTATAGATAGAGATTTGCCTTACAAATATAAATGTCTCCTAACAAAGGGCAAGCAAGTTCCACTCCTCAGAGCCTCCTTCCCTGTCCCAGTTTATCAAAAGCAACCAGCCCAATAATCCTCTCGCCAAAGAGACATATCTTGGTGTGGCCAAGACCTGTCCCCCACAATCCTGTTTAATGTGAATATTCATTTGTTTCACTGTCGAAACAAGAATGTATTTGTTGCCCAATGGTAAGTAATATACCCCATATGCCCTGTGTTCTTGTGCTAAGAGATTAAAAGTTCTTAGTTCCTACGCATATCTAGATCCCAGGAATTAGATAATTAGTTCTGGAGGCTGGAGTCCAAGATCAAGGTGCTGGCAGGTTGGTTTCTGGTGAGGACTGTCTTCCTGGCTTGTAGACGGCTGCCATCTTGCTCTGTCCTCACCTGGCTTTTCCTCTGTGTGCTGAGAGAGATCTTTGGCATCTCTTCCTCCTCTTATAAGGACACCAGTCTTATCAGCTTCGGGCCCCATACTTATGACCTCCTTTTACCTCAATCACCTCCTTCAAGGCCCTGTCTTCAAATCCAGCCACATTGTGGGATCAGGGCTTCAACACAGGAATTTTGAGAGGACACGGTTCAGTCCATAGCACCAGGTGACTCCATCAAAAGTACCCCAGGTGGCAGCTGATTGGGAACATTAAAATTTAAAGACAGTATACTTGATAGCGTTTATGCTCTACCACAATTTCTTCTAATCTTATTCTTTTTTCTTTCCATCTAGACAGCAATAGCTTTCTTGAGGCTGCCATGGAGTACTTCTGGAAAACAGTGAGCAGAGAGGAACTGCAGCTCTTGCTGACTGATGGTGAAGCCTGGGAGAGATTTGTGGCTGAGGCTGATTTGTCAAGGTGACCTCCACGGGGTGCCCCAGGAACATCACCCAGGCCTTCCCCAGGGCTAGTTTCCTCCTGGTAGGCACACCTCCTCCAGGCAGTCTCCTGTGGTTGGGGTTGAGCATGTCCCTTCTCAACAATCCATGAGCAATAGTTCCTCCCCGTCATCAGCTGACAGTGAATGGCCTCGGGTTGAGAAGAGATGAAACCCACAGGGGGCAGGTTATGTGACCTTGGGCAAGTTCCTTAACTACTCTCTGCCTTAGTTTCTTCAATTTGCCTTAGTTTCTTCAATTTGATTGTGAGGAAAATAAGATAATGCATGTAAAGTTTTTAGCATAATGGCTGGGACACGGTAGATGCTTAATTTAGATAAACTTTTAAAAAGATTGCTGGGAGAGACAAGGGCTAAGTGTCTTCTTCCAGGAGATGAGAGCCGAGTGGGACTTCCTTGGGACAAGTCTGAAAAATCCTGACACAATGATTTTGTGCCCGTGGGGATTCTGGCTAGAGACCTTTCTCTCTCTGTCTAAGGAACTGGGCAAACATATCACCATCCTGCTGGCTCATAGGCGGGGAGGCTGAAGTGCAGCTGGCCTGAGCTGGGCTGGATCCTGACTCTCTCTGCCCAGCCCTGGGGCTTTGGGCTCGTGTCTTGGAGTCTCTGATTTGTCATCTGTTCAATGGGACTAGCAGTTCAATCTGATGGGATTGTGTTGAAGGCCTTAGAGTGAACTGCAGGGTCAAAGGTGGGGACCCAGTGCAGTCGTCCTTTCCAAAGGCCCAGGGTGGCCTGGACCAGGGTCAGAGCTGGGCTCAGCATGGAACCGGGTAGGTCCAGGTTGGAGGACTAGCAGGAAGGCTTAGGCATCGAGGCGGGACTAGAGTGAGGTGACTGAGGCTCTTAGGGCACAAACTTGAGGAGGCTGTGGACGTAGCAGAGGTCCCGTGAGTGGGAGAGGGGACATTTCTTCCCTCCCTGATGTGATCCCCTCGCTGCTGGGCACAGAAGGCCCTGGGGGATTGTTTCCTCCATGGCCTACCTGGGAGCTGGGAGGTTCTCCACTGCCATTTAGGACTCCCTTTGGGACCGCAGAGCAGCCCCTGACTAGTAGGAAGACAGTGTGGCTTAGTGAGAACTCCCGACATCACAATGGGTGGCTGGCAATTTTGTGTGACTGGGGGACACTGAGGAGGCTCACAAGTCCCCGCCAAAGAGGAAAGTATTTCCTCCACTAGCCTGTCCCAGTGCAGGTCTCTTCAGTCTTAGAGAGTCATCCAGATGGTTCTTAAAATCTCCTGAGTCTGTTAGAGGTTCTGTAAAGTGGCACATGGCCTTGGTGCGCATGCATGTGAAGCTGTCACCAGCCTAGGTGTGAGCTAAATTGATGACACCTGAGAGGTCGAGGGTGCTGGATGGTGGGTCAGGAGTCAGGCAAGTGGGCTGGAGAGTCTGAGGGGAAGCAGGGTTACCAGCAGATGTCCTGCTTCCCACTCAGCTGGGGCAGTGGCTGGACCCAGTGACCTTCAGCTGGGAAGGTCAAAGGGCATCAGGCTTCCAGGAGAGCAGATGTCAGGCAAGATGATCAGCAAGGTCCCTTCTAGGTCTGAGGTTTTGGGTTTTTTAAAAAATCTAAGTACGCAGAATTAGCCAAACTACAAAGTCTGAAGGCACAGTCCTCATGACCGCCCTTACTTTGGACACCAACTGCAAATTTGGGGGGCTCCCAAACCCACCCTCAGATTCAGTAATTCCCTAGAAGGATGCATAGAGCTCACTGAAAACTGTTGTACTCATGTTACGCTTTGTTACAGGGAAGGGACACGGGGTACAGTCAGCCAAAGGGAGAGACGCATAGCGCAGAGACTGGGAGGGTTTCAAACATGAAGCTTTCGTTGTCCTCAGGATGTGTGACTCCTGTATTCACTGTGTGACAGTGCACATGGAGCATTGCCAACCAGGGAGGCTCCCCGTGTTAAATAAAAAACATTATCCAGACACTTGTTCAAATCGTATGGAAGACTCAGGACTATAGCAACATATGTCAAGACTATCACAATAAAGGAGAGACTGGGCTCAACTCTGAGTTCAGCAGAGACAGCTGGGGCTTTATAGCCAATGCACAGAATGAGTGAGTTGATGGATGGAAAATTCCTAAGAGGAGACAGTGAGGGTAGGGCGAGTCTTGCTAAAGGCAGGTCAGGGACTTACTCATCAAAGGTAAGGGGTGAGGAACGTGATCAGATATCAACAGTGGGGAGATTCTCTCTGAACTGACTTAGCAGAATTCTTCCTACACCTGGGAGCTACAGCCGGGGAGGACAGGACAGGCAAGGTTGAGGCTGAGGTCTACTTGAGAAAAGGGCTCAGAAGAGCCTGCCTGAGGTTTGCTCATGAAGAGAATCTTTGTCAACCCGAGCCTCAGTGTACAGAGTCTTTATTGGGACTTGATGACATGCTGCCGCCATGGCTGACCTGAGGTCTTCAGCCCCTCCTGGAGGTCAAACTAACGCCTTTAGTGTCCAGTTCCTCCAGAGGTCAGAACCACGTGACCCAAAGCCCCCATCATACATCACCTTGTCAGACTGTCCAGTGGCCAAAGACCCAAGCAAATGAAGATAGTCCTATCAGTCAGAACATTCTAGGGGCCAGAGATCACTTCCCCAAATTTTACATTTGTAAAATTCTTTTCCATTTGATGTATAGTAAAGGCTCTGTGATTTCTGCGGGAGAGATCTTATCAAGCCCGTTTTACAGAGAAGCAGACTGCCTTCTCAATCACTTGACCTTCATTGTTACAGGGAGGAGGCAGATGCGCTACACGAGGGTCTGAATGAGATGAACACAGACGTGGCCATGGAGGACAAGGTCATGATCCAAAGAGATCAGGAAAATACAAAGAAGTTTTTGGACAAGTTTCCTCAGGTGAAACGGGAGCTTGAGGAGCGCATCGGAAAGCTCCACGCACTTGCAGACAAGGTTGACAAGGTACACAGGGACTGCACCATCTCCAACGTGGTGGCCAACTCCACTGGCGCTGTGGCTGGCGTCCTGACTTTCCTTGGCCTGGCTCTGGCACCCGTGACAGCAGGGGTCAGTCTGGCACTCTCAGCAACTGGGATAGGGCTGGGAGCCGCAGCTGGTGTGACCACTGTGTCCACCAGCATCGTGGAATATTCAACCAACTCGTCAGCAAAAGCTGAAGCCAGTCGCCTGGTGTCATTTGACGTTGACAAAGGAGAGATTGTCAAGGAAATTCTATGTCACACTGCACCCCGTGTATTTTCCTTATCAAAGAATTTCATCGAAGTCGTGGGAAGTATTGGGAAGAACATCCGTGCTCTCAAGGTGGCCAAAACCAAACCTCACTTGGTAGGCCATGCCAAGCGCCTCATGACTGTTGGGAGGATCTCAGTCCGAAGGGGCAAGCAGGTGAACAAAGCTTTTGGAGGTACTGCTCTGGCAATGACTAAAGGAGCCCGGGCCATGGGTATGGCCACCACAGGTGTCTTCCTTCTGGTGGATGTGATCAGCCTTGTCCAAGATTCAGTGCATTTGCATAAAGGGGCAAAGGCAAAGTCAGCTGAAGAGCTGAGGCAGGAGGCTCGGGAGCTGGAGAGGAAGTTGGAGGAGCTCACCCAGATCCATGACATGCTGCAACAGGGCCTCATTCTATGGCCCACAGAGTAATGCAGGGAGCACAGACATGTGCAGGACAAAGGCATGCAAGTACCTTGTTAGCGGGGGGAAAAAGAGGGTGAGATAAAATTTACGACAATGGGTATTAAGGAGTTTGGCATTTCTGTCGCTGAACACAGCAGGGAGGGGTTAATGCAAATGTCAGGTGAGTGGAAGAGAAGGAAGGAATGTGGAGCCTGGAATAAGGGAGGAGAGGGGATTGGAAGTGAGAGGAACGGGGAGAAACAATTTATTTTGGACTAAAGAAGACACTGGGGGCATGGATAGAGAAGTGTGGAAGAACAAGCAATGAGAAGGCTGGGAAAACTACAGAGTTGAAAGCAGTACAAAGCTAGAGCGTTAGAATTGTTGGAATATGGAGAAGTAGCCTGGCTCCTCTATTGACCCCCCTCGTGCTTTGACGTCCCAGCAAGAATGCAGTCTTTGCCTGGTGGTGGTCTTTAGCTCTACCTTTTCAAGATCAACTCAGCTTTGTCTTCCAGCAGGTTCATCTTAGGCAATGACTTCTTGATGATGATGATTGTGGTGATGATGATGATGGCAGCTGTGGTGGTGATGACAGCAGAGTAGGTGGAACATTTGGTAAATCACTGGTGCTCTTTGGGGCCAGGGTGCACTGAGAAAGCAATGAAGTCCCAGTGAAATTGCAGATGCTTTTTTGAAACAGTGATTGGTTTGAAAAAGTATAGAAAAGTGAAACCAGACGCAAGCATCAAGTCAAAGAACCTTGTGTTGTGTCAAGATCAACCAACTTGGAGTCAAGAGACGCAGCTTTTCTGAGCCTCAGTTTCCTCATCAGTGGTGCGGGGGCGTTGCTGGACAAGATCATATTTCACATCAGTCTGGTGTTCAATAGACGGGATGAATAAATATGGACTGATACACTGAGCCTTTGTTGTGCTGATCGACACATTCATCTGGCCTCTGGATGCTTGACTTCCCTTCCCCATGAGCCTGTCTTCCAGGATCTCAGGGAGCAAGTCCTCCATTTCTCCTCCTGCTCGCTCACTGGGCTCCCACCCTTCTATTTGGTTCCTTCCCTCAGACCTCAGTGCCCTGCGGGGCCCCACTGGAACACCTTGGGGAAGCTTGTGCACATTTGGCTTGGGCCGAGCACAAGCATGCTCCTTACCCAGTAGCTGGGACCCAGGACTGACATGTGGCACATGAAGCTGATTAGGATCAGAAGGGCCTCTGTGCAGGTGTGAGAGAGGGTCAGAGATAAATAGAGGGACAGAGAGAGATAGCCGGACAGCAAACAGCCTCACTGGAGCTACCCTTACATTTCACCCAGACTCCAGCAAGAGCTTCCAGAAAGGTCTCCTTGTGTTTACTCTCGTTGCTCTGCTCCTGCTCCCTGTACACTGGGCCAGAATGGCCCTGAAGAATATAGATCTTATCCAGCACCTGCTTCCAAACCTTCAATGGCTCCCCATTACTCTTTGCACAAAAGCCTAAAGGCTCCATGCAGCCTAAAGTAGACTTGGGTCCCCTGAAGGCAGAGCCGGAGGAAAGGCTCTCTCGCAGAGGGTTTGTGTGGGAAGTGGTCCCCAGGAGCAGGACTGAGGGATCTGGGAAGGGGGCAAAGAAGGAGGAAAAGTCAAACCAAAGACATGTTCCTGACATGGTCAAGCATGTGGGCAATTGAGTCTGCCAGGACCTTCTGAGGAGCCTTTCTGGAATGGCCTCAGAATCATCTCTCCAGGGAGGAAGGAGGGAAGCATTTGCCCATTGCTGCCATCCCCCGGGGGCTTGCTCCAGTGGGCGCTGATTCTCTGTATCTCCATGTGTGGAGCTTGTGCGTCAAACAGGTTCCCATGACTGGAGCCCAGGCCAAGAAACAAGAGACACAGGACATGCAAAATTATCCCAGAAAGTCTGCTGAATCACTCACAAAGTGTATCCAGTGCCTTGGGTGTCCTTCTGTACATATCACCTTGCAGAAGACTTTCCTCAGTCCCTCTAACTCTCTATCCCCCAAATATTCTTGAGGCCATCAATGGATTCTTCCATTTTTTCCTGAAGAAGTCATCAAAGGCATGGCCACCTGCTTGCCTGATCACCTGAACAATGTGTTTCATCTCTTTATCAATTCTTTGTCAGTTCTTGGATATTTCTCTTTCTTGCATAGATTTCAGTTGGGCATTGAGTGTTTCAGGCACTGAGTAACTGAGTCCTTCAGTAATCCAGCAGTCCTTCTCCCCCTGAACTCTTATAGTGGATTTCCATTTTGCTACATGTACATTTGATGAAACTCCACTGTAGCACTTGTCACAGTTGAGATTCCTTTGTGGTTATAAGCAACAGAAACTGAGTCTGGCCAACATAAGTGGATCCACTGGAAGGGAGCTGGGGCAGTTCAGAGAACGGGAAGAGGGGCAAAATCTGCACAGGTCAGGAAGGACAGGAACCAGGGAGGGTCCGACTTTAGAAAGTTATGGTCTGCCCCTCAAGGGTCCTTCCATCAGGTAGTGTAGGTTCGAACACCTGGAATCCTGGTGTCTCTGAATGAAATCTCCAATTCCAGGAGACAGGATAGCTTGGGTTGGGTGACTATCTTCTTGGACTAATCAGTCAGGCTATGGGATGAGGAAGAGGAAGGGGTTACAGGGACACAAACCTTGCAGGGAGTCTCAGGTCAAGAAGCCACCTGATTTTGTGCTCTCTGTATACAGCCAACCCCTTGGCTACCAGACACACACATGCACTCTTCTTCTCACACAAATGAAAATAACTCTCATTAACCTGTTCTGGATCCAATGATCCCATATACAATGACAAGTGCACTCACAACTCCCCGGGTTGGAGACAAATACAAATAATCTCCACCTACTGGGTGTTGAAGTCATGTCATGGAGTGGAGGGCTTTGGCATGGGGTCAATGTTTCTCTTGCTCCATTGGGCTCCTCTCTCAATATTTTGCATATATATTTGTATTTATATACACATAGAGATATTTGTAGGAATCAGAGAGGTTCAACAGAGGCTACAAGCACGATTGACCATTGCTGCCACTGATACAAAACTTTAACTGGTCATTCCACTCAAGGTTCCTCTTCCCTATGGGCAAGTTCATTCTTGTGGAGCCTGAAGCTCTTGGTGGTCATGCCTCAGTAAGGTTGTGGAATTTTCTATTAACCTTTGCTACTTATTTTGGTAGTTCTAGAAGGAATCCTAGGGCATCCCTCGAGTTCAACTTATATTCCTCCTGCCCTACTGAATAGTAACAATATGAATTTCTCTTGATCATCAGGATCAAGTACCACATCCAACCCAGTGAGCTCATTGTTATCTACCCATCAAGGAGCATGAGGAATCAGATATGACCAGTTCAATGAAACTGTTTTTGCGTGCCCTGAGAAAGGGATCCCCTCCTTAGGTGCTTACACCTCTAGACCAGAAGGTCCCAGAGTCATGGGAATTGAAAGCAAAATTTTTGAAAGTGGTTTATTATGTGTAATCATGAGAGCCATCATCTTCATCTTAACTTCTTAATTCCCAGATCCATAAATTATGACTATGGGAGAAAATGCACTAAATTCTAGGTATTGATTTAGATCATAACACATCTTTTGAGGCAGCATTCAACCTCTCAAGGTATTTTCTCCCAGCTGAGTCCCCTTGAGGCAATTCAATGATATCTAAGGCCATCACTTCTGGGGGCTGAGATTCATCAGGCTCCAAGTCAACCTTGATGAGGGACAGTCCATATGGTGTGGTTAGACATAGCTTCTCTATCAGTCACTTTGTCATGGAGCCCATTTTGGAAGCACTAGGCTGCCTGGGGAAGGGGGAAGACTTGCTGCCACCAAACATGTCTTCACTGATTGTTAGACTCTATGACCGTGGAGGCCTTCTAGTGAGCACTCACCTGGGACAGGAGTATTTTCCAGCTCTGGCTTCATTCTGAGAGCTCCATCCATAGACCTTTTCCCTAAGTGTCTTCTCACCAAGCCTCCAGTTTTATTCTTTCTAATATTCTGGCCTTCCAGCCAGACATTTAGCTGTTACCCAAGAAACAATGCAGATCCTGGCCTGAGGACATCTCTCCTTCCAGGCCGAGTGGACTACGATGTTCTCTGTTGTCCTTCAGGAACACCCTTAAGAAGTGTCCCACAGCAGCCCAGTTCTGGCTGAAGCCACTGTGTGAGGCAGAAAGCCCAGCAAAATGTGAGAGACACTGTGTACTGATGACATGGTTTAAACACCTGAGTTTGGCCTTTCTGGACCTTTCAGTGATGTCTCTATTTAGTGTTTGCAAACTGGAGTTAGATTTCTGCTTCATACAATCAAAGATGTTATATTTGGGGCCCCTGGATGTAATGGACTTGTTTCACAGGGAGCTGTTGTCTTCTTCTTAGTTGGGGGAATTCCCACCATGTGGAGTCATCACATTCTCTGCAGAAGCCAGAGAGACCAGACTCTTCCTTCTCTGGCATCCAGGGCTCATACTCAAGACTCGGCTTGATTTAGTGGCTGATTCCACATGGGATCCAGAATCTGGAGCAAGTGAAGCAAACACCAAGGGTGCTGAGAAACAATTCTCAGCGACTGCCCAAGAAGGTACTGGTGATGGCGGAGACTGTCCTGTCCCAGTATGGATAATATCTCAGGGTGGCAGAGGGAATGCCCTGTCCATATTGTTCTCCACAAAAGATGATTCTTTTCTCCCGCCCTTGGCACCATGAAGCTACCTTAGGTTGCATTTATTTTCCAAGCCTAGTCTCCATCCTCCTGCTGATTTGGGGGAACTCTGATACTATTCCAACAAATTTCCCTTTTTTTTGTTTTCACTAAGAATCCAGAGTTGGTATCTTTGCTTGCCACTGATTGATACATACCAAGAGCCAGAGGCTGTATTTATTTCCTACATTAACAAGAATGCCTTAGGAATAGCAACTTCCACCGCAGTTTCAACCCGAGTAGGTTTATGAGCTCCCAGCCACTGTTGTCTAGGACACATCACTGGTTGGCATTGGCCAACTGGAGAGGTGAATAGGGTGTCATAGGAATCACTATTCTTGCCTCCTTCGAGCCTTGATGATGGCACCGTTCTCTCTACGTCCTCCAAGTATTTGGTATGCACTTTGATTTAATTATTTTGATAGAGATGTAAAACCCAATGGCCTTCACTGGTTTATCTCACCTTAATAGCCCCTGTCCATGGGTCTAGGTGAAGAGTCTACAGCTTTCAAGAGTACCCATTCCAGGTGTCCACTCAGGAACCTACAAAAACCCTCAGGTGACCAGCTGAGGGTTGGGTCCCAATGGTTAAGTGAACTCAAATCAGACATTCATTTATTACTTACCCCAGTAAGTATCCCCTCTAACCAGTAGACCATGGTCTGGGTCATTCTGGGTTGTTCTGCATCCCAGTAGTTAGTGAAACCTTGGGGCCTGTATCCAACATTCCTGGGTATGTTGTGTTTCCTTTAACTAGCCCACTGTCACCTGAGGGGATGCTCCCCGGTCCATGGAGAGCAGATAGGAGGAATGTTCTCAGGTTGAATGTATGGAGTATGACGAGCCCTTTCCCAGACTCCTGGCTACCCTTTCCTCCAAGGGCTCTGGGTCTGTCCCATGACTCAGGTCTGAGAATAGGATGACAAGAAGAGACTGTCCAGCATGCTGCCCTTTGCCTGTTCTTCGCTCACCAGATTTTAGGTTTTACAACATAAGTGGACTGTCTATCAGTTCTATTGCTCGGGACCTCTGCATGTCAAACCTGGACCCCGATCATTACCCTCCATGCTGCCTGAAGTGACACCCATACTCTCTTTCCTTCTCACTGTGACCTGCCTCCCCTAGGGTTGACCTCTTGGGATCTCTTCCTCCTAAAGAGATCAGGGTCTGAGCCTCACTCTTTAGTCTAGAGTGTTCCTAGTCATCCATTTATTCCTTTTGTCAAAGTAGAGGGAAACCTCCTGGGCCCTAGCAGGAAACACAGTGTAGGTGGGAAATCCATGGAATATCAGATCTAACCTTCCAGTTTCCAGCACACTTTGATTCCTTCTTCTCCTCCACTTCAAGTACACTGTTTCTGTTTGGTGTCACAAAGTGGTGGCAAGCACTTAGTCAAGGTTGACCAACCCTGGGCACAGTTAGAATCACAGCCCACTGCTGGAGCAAAATGGTGTCAGCCAAGGACAACCACATCAATGAATCCAGAATGCTGTCTCACCTTCCTTGCCGAATAACTTAGACTCCACCTCACATGTTTTCTCCAGATGTTTGGAGCTTTCATAGTGAAGTCTTTCTCTTGCTTTGGCATGTAACTCTTTTCTCTTCTGCATTTCATCCTTGGGGCCATGCCGACTTCAAACGTTGGCTGCCAATCAACAAAGAGTGCCAACCAACAAAGGCACATGGGCAGAGTGTGCCCAGTGCCCTTAGGTCTGGTTTGTAATTGAGATCGTGCAACTCCCATCAGATGTCTCTATTGCAATTTTCTGGACACAACTTGTGAGAGGCTGAATAATGACCCATCAAAGATGCTGTAGGGCCTGGGCCTTGCTTGCTCAGCAAAAGCCCACAAGCCCGTTGCAACCATGTGTCCTTCTGGCTCCCTTCTGGGCAGGATACCCACCTGCTGGGATTTGTAACAATCCAGGGCCTGGCCAATGTGGATCTACCTTATCTCATTTAAAGAACATTATGTCTTCAAGGGACACAGAACCTCCCCACGTGAGCTGCTGTTCCTGGGAATGCTGTTCATACCAGAGACAGCCTCTTGGCAAGCATATTGCCTTCCTGTTCCCCGCCTATATAGGAAACCCCAGCCCTCCCCACAGTTGCAGGTGCACCTTTTTCTGTCGAGCCAGCCACCATTGGACATCCCTGTAAGAAACTCCCAATAAACCTATATGTCTCATCCCTGTCTTCAGGTCTTTTCTTTGGCCTCTCAGCTACCCATCCCACACTGCTCACCCAGCTGGGCATGTGGCAGAACAGACACTCATCTCCTCATTCTTGGAATTTGGGAATATGTTAACTTACATAATAAAAGGGACCTTGCAGATGTGACTCAGGTAAGGATGCTGAGATGGGGAGATTATCTGGGATTACTGAGGAGGACCCAATGTAATTGTTAGGGTCCTTATAAGAGGGAGGCAAGAGGATCAGAGGGAAGCAAAGGGGATGTGATGATAGAAGTAGAGAGAGAGATTGGAAGATGCCACACTGCTGGCTTTGAAGATGGAGGGAGAGGCCAGGAGCCAGGGAATGCAGGTGACTCCAGAAGCTGGAAAGGCAAGGAAGTATATTCTCTCCCAGAGCCTCCAGAAGGAATGCAGCCCTCTGACACTTTGACTTTAGGACTTCTGACCACAAGAACTGTCAGAGAATTAATTTGAGTTGTTTTACTCTACCAAGTTTGTGGTCATTTGTTGCACCACCCATGGGAAATTAGCATGCAACTCTTTCCCCATCTGTGTCTTAATTCCCCCTGCAAAGATCTAGTGAGGATTGAATTCATCGTGTGAATCAGAAACCTACAGAATCCACCTCTGAATTTGGTTTCTATATGAAAGTTTTTCATCCTAAAATAAAATAATAACAAACTGGAATTTATTTCATGCCTGGAGGTGAACTTTCAAGATTTCAGGCAGGAGAGAGGTGTCAAGATGGTGACATAGGCAGACTCTGAACTCTCCTCCTTCCACAGACTCAACCAATTTACAACTACTCGGGAACAATTACCCCTGAGAGAGAACTGAAACCTGGATAAAAAGAACACCCACAACAAGTGACACTCCTTACTGAGATGGAAGAGGCAGAAGTTCCTTTCTGGAAGGGAAGAGAAGCCACCTTTGCAAGCCATGGTGCTTCATGGCCGACCAGGAGGAATCGTAACATACACAGCCTTCCCTGGAGGAGTGGGGGACCTGAGTGGGGGAGCATTTTGGCTATAAGCCTCCTTTTGCCTCAGTACAAGCAAGACAAGTCTCATAATATCTGGCTTTGCTGGCTACTAACAACAACAGGGAATAGCCCTGGAAAAGCTATCAGACATAAGGGGGAAAACGCTGGCTCTTAGAGGACCTGCACACAAATTCACCCATTTCAGAAAGCAGCCTAAAATCACCAGAAAGAAAGGTGCACAGTCCTTTGGTGAACAGAGATTTACCTCATAGGCTCTGATAAATCTCAGTGAGAGATACGTCCTCTCCAGGGTTTGACACATTGGCGGCAGCCATTATTTTGACCTAGTACAGGTGGGCTGACACAGACACTGACACACACCTTTGGAGTTCTTCCCCTGGCCTGATAGCCCAAGGTCTGCCCCACCCACTAGAGCTCCAATTTAATCCAGCTCAGCCAGGCCAGGCAGCCTGCCCTAGGGACTCACCCCACCCAACGGCAAGCCCTCAGGCAACTTGTGGGCCTGCATAGGCTGGGTGCCTGGATCCTCTGCAGCTGGGTGAGTGGGTCTGCCTCTGCGGGGCAGGTTGTGGACGAGGAGTGGGTGGAGTGTGTGGGGCATTGGTGGAGTGTGTGGGGCCTCTGCAGTGGGGTGACTGGGTTCGCTTCAGGGGGTGGTGATGCTCGCATGGGGCAGAGCTGTGTTGACAGTGCATGTGGCCATTTGGGCAGTGGGGTTTGTAAGCTGCAGATGACTTGTGCTTCCCAAACAGCCACATAGGGTATCAACCCCATGTTCCAAAGCCTGAAACAATTGGGTGCTCCTGTGCCTGGGGCCAGTTGCACTCACATGCAATCCTGAGAGAGCTGGCAACATCCTTGCAGGCCAGAGGCTTAGAGCAATTGTAAGCCCCTGAGCCTAGCAACCAACTATGCTGGGGGCCTACTCACTTAACAGAAAAACTCCAAGAAGAATGTGCTATTAGATCTTGCAGCCAACAGTGCTTGGGCTCTCTACACCCAATAAAGTGACTAAAGGCTCCATGGCAGCCACATGAAGCTGAGAATTACAACCAGCCAGACAAAGGGACAGCCTACCCTCCCTGGGAACCTGAGCAAGAGCAGCCCTGCCACAGCAGAAGGATACACGTGGCCCACACAGGGGACAGGTCTGCAACATTTGGAACTGGTGACGAGAGGGAAGCACACTCCTGGGCCTCATAAGGCATCTCTTACATAAGGCCACCTGTCTGAGATCAGAAGACGTAGCTGATTGACCTAATACATAGATATAAGCACAGAGAAAGAAGCAAAATGAGGAGGCAAAAGAATACATTCCAAGTGGGGAAGAGGACAATACCCCAGAAAAAGGACTAAATGGAACAGAAATAAACAATCCACCTGACAAAGAGTTCAAACAAAAAGTCATAAGGATGCTCACTGATCTTGAGAGAAGAATGGATGAACTCAGGGAGAATATCAAGAAAGAACTGGAAAATATAGAAAAGAACCAATCAGAAATGAAGAATACAATACTGGAAATGAAAATTCACTAGAGGGACACAATAGCAGAGTAGATGATACATAAGAACGGATCAGCAAGCTGGACGAAACACTAGAGGAAATCGCCCAAGCTGAACAGATAAAAGAAAAATATTTAAAAGAATGAGGCCAGTCTAAGAGACCTGTGGGACAACATCAAGCACATTAACATTCAAATTATAGGTGTCCCAGAAGGAGAAGAGAGAGACAAGGGGCAGAGAATCTGTCTGAAGAAATAATAGCTGAAAACTTTCCTAACTTAAGGAAGGAAACAGACATCCAGGTACAGGAAGCACAGAGAGCACTAAACAGGATAAACCCAAAGAGGCCAATGTCAAGACACATTGTAATTAAAATGTTCATAATTAAAGATAAAGAGGGAATTCTAAAAGCCACAAGAGAAAGACAACAAGTGACATACAAAGGAAACCTCATAAGGCTATCAACTGACTTCTCAGCTGAAACCTTACAGGCTAGGAAGGAGTGGCATGAGATATTTAAAGTATCGGAAAGAAAAAACCTACAGCCAAGATTACTTTACCTGGCAAGGGTATCGTTCAGAATGAAAGGAGAGATAAAGAGATCCCAGACAAGCAAAAATTAAGAGTTTATCACTGAGAAACCAGTCTTATAAGAAAGGCTAAAGGGATTTATTTAAGTGGGAAAGAGAAGATCACAAGTAGGAAGAAGAAAATTATCCAAAAGAAGAAGAAGAAAAAAAAATCACTGGTAAAGATAAAAATACAGTAAAGGTAACAGATCAATAACCCATGAAGATAATATGAAGGTCAAAAGATTAAAGTACTAAAATTACCTATTTCAGTAATAAGAGGGTAATGGATAAACACACACAAAAATGAGGTTAGACACCATATCAAAAACATAAAACGTGGGAGGAAAGGAGTAAAAGAGTAGAGCTTTTAGAAAGAGGTCAAATTAAAGAGACCATCAACTTAATATAGATTGCTATATACGTAGGTTATTAGATATGAACTTCATGGTAATCACAAACCAGAAATCTTTAATAAATAAATACACAAAAAATAAGAGAAAGGAACCCAAACTTAATACTAAAGAAAGTCATCTAACCACAAAGGAAGAGAACACGAGAAGAAGAAAGGAACAGAGAACTACTAAAACACCCAGAAAAAAATGGCAATAAGTACATACTTCTCAACAGTTACTTTAAATGTCAATGGACTAAATGCTCCAATCAAAAGGCATAGGGTGGCCAATTGGATAAAAGAAAGACCCATATATATGGGGCATACAAGACACACACTTCAGACCTAAAGACACTCACAAACTGAAAGTGAAGCGATGGAAAAAGATACTCCATGCAAATGGCAAAGAAAAGAAAGCTGAGGTAGAAATACTTACATCAGGCAAAATAGACTTTAAAACAAAAATTGTGACAAAAGACAAAGAAGGGCACTACATAATGATAAAGGGAACAATCCAAGAAGAGGATATAACACTTGTTAATATCCATGCACCAAACACAGGAGCACCTGAATATATAAAGCAATTATTAACAGACATAAAAGGAGAAAAGGATAGTAACACAGCAATAGCAGGGGACTTTAACACTCCACTTACACCGATGGATAGATCATCCAAACAGATCAATAAGGAAACATTGGCCTTAAATGACACATTAGACCAGATGGACTTGGTAGATATATACAGAATTTCCCATCCCAAACCCACAGAACCCACATTCTTTTCAAATGCACACGGGAAATTCTCCAGGATTGATCACATATTAGGCCAGAAAACAAGTCTCAATAAATTTAAGAAAACTGACATAATACCAAGCATCTTTTCTGACCAAACTGTGTGAAACTAGAAAACAACTACAGGAAGAAAATCAGAAAAGCCACAAAAATGTGGAGATTAAACAAAATCCTACTGAACAATGATTGGGTCAATGAAGAAATCAAAGGAGAAATTAAAAGATATCTGGAGACAAATGAAAATGAAAATACGTCATACCAAAATTTATGGGATACAACAAAAGTGGTTCTAAGAGGGAAGTTTCTAGCAATACAGGCCTACCTCAACAAACAAGAAAAATCTCAAATAAGCAATCCAACAGTGCACCTAAAGGAACTGGAAAAAGAAGAACAAACAAAACCCAAAATCAGCAGAAGGATAGAAATAATAAAAATCAGAGCAGAAATAGATGAAATAGAGACTAAAAAGATGACAGAAAAAAATCAATGAAACCAAGAGCTAGTTCTTTGAAAAGATAAACAAAACTGACAAACCTTTAGGTAGACTCACCAAAAAAAGAGAGAAGGCTCAAGTAAATAAAATCAGAAATGAAAGAGGAGAAATAACAACAGACACCTCCGAAATACAAAAGATTACAAGAGAATACTGTGAAAAGCTTTACGCCCAGAAATTGGATAATCTAGAAGAAGTGGATAAGTTCTTAGAATCATACAACCTTCCGAAACTGAATCAAGAAGAAATAGAGAATTTGAATAGACTAATCACCAGAAAGGAGATCAAAACAGTAATCAAAATCCTCCCAAAAGATAAAAGTACAGGACTAGACGGTTTCTCTGGTGAATTCTACCAAACATTCAAAGAAGACTTAATACCATCCTTCTCAAACTCTTCTAAAAAATTGAAGTGGAGAGGAAGCTTCTTAACTAATTCTATGAAGCCAGCATAACCCTGATACCAAAACCAGACAAGGATGACGCAAAAAAGGAAAATTACAGGCCAATATCACTGATGAACATTGATGCAAAAATCCTCAACAAAATACTAGCAAATCAAATACAACAATACATTAAAAAGATCATACACCATGATCACATGGGATTTATTCTGTGGATGCATGGATGCTTCAACATCCATGAATCCTTCAACATGATACATCACATTAACAAAATGAAGAATAACAATCACATGATCATCTCAATAGATGCAGAGAAAGCACTTGACAAGATACAGCATCCATTTATGATCAAAACTCTGAATCAAATGGGTATAGAAGAAAAGTACCTAACATATTAAAGGTCATATATGACAAACCCATGCTAATGTCATTCTCAATGGAGAAAAACTGAACGCCATTCCTCTAAGAACAGGAACCAGACAAGGATGCCCACAGTCACCACTCTTATTTAAGATCATATTGGAAGTCCTAGCTAGAGCAAACAGATAAGAAAAAGAAATAAAAGGGATCCAAATTGGAAAGGAAGAAGTGAAACTGCCACTATTTGCAGGTGACATGATTTTAAATACAGAAAAGCCTCAAGAATCCACCAAAAACCTTTTGGAAATAATAAATGAATACAGTCAAGTCGCAGGATACAAAATCAGCATACAAAAATCAGTTGCATTTCTATACACAAACAACAAAGCAGAAAGAGACGTTAAGAAGACCATCTCATTTACAATTGCAACAAAAAGAAGAAAATACCTAGGAGTAAACTCAACCAAAGAGGTGCAAGTTCTGTACACTGAAAACTATCAAACATTGTTGAAAGAAATAGAGACACAAAGAAACAGATTGGAAGAATCTCTTGGATTGGGAGAATCAACATAGTTAAAATGTCTATACTTCTTAAAGCAGTCTACAGATTCAACGCAATCCCTATCAAAGTTCCAACAACATTTTTCACAGAAATAGAACAAAGAATCCTAAAATTTATATGGAACAACAAAAGACCCCGAAGAGGAAAGGGAATCCTGAGAAAAAAGAACAAAGCTGGAGGTATCACACTCCCTGATTTCAAAATATACTACAAAGCTATAATAACCAAAACAGCATTGTTCTGGCACAAAAACAGACGCACAGATCAATGGAACAGAATCGAGAGCCCAGAAAGAACTCCATACATCAGTGGACAGCAAAATTTCGACAAGTGGGCCAATAACATTTTCAAGTACCTTGTCTGACCGGGGAAGGGAAACAATAGAAAAAACAAACAAATGGGATGACATCAAACTAAAAAGCTTCTGCTCAGGAAAGGAGACACCCACAAAACAAAAAGACAACCTAACAATTGGGAGAAGATATTTACAAACCACATACCTGATAAGGGGTTAATATCCAAAATATATAAAGAACTCATACAGCTCAACAACAACAAAAAAACGAACAAGCCAATTAAAAAATTGGCAAAACATCTGAACAGACATTTCTCCAAAGAAGATATAGAGATGGCCAATAGGCACGTGAAAGGATATTCAACATTATTAAGTATCTGAGAAACGCAAATCAAATCTACAATAAGATATCACCTCACTCTGGTCAGAATGGCTGTAATTAACAGGACAGGAAACAACAAGTGTTGGAGAGGTTGTGGAGAGAAGGGAACCACCCTACACTGCTGGTGGGAGTGCAAACTGGTGCAGCCACCGTGGAAAGCAGGATGGAGTGTCCTCAAAAAATTAAGAATAGAGCTACCATATGATCCAGCTATTCTACTGCTGAGTATTTACTCAAAGAACATGAAAACACAAATGCATAAAGATACATGCACCTCTATGTTCATTGCAGCATTATTCACAATAGTCAAGACTTGGAAGAAACCTAGGGACCCATGAAGGGACAAACGGATAAAGAAGATATGTTATACATACACAATGGAATACTACTCAGCCGTAAGAAATGATGAAATCCAGCCATTTGTGACACCATGAATGGAGCCTGAGAGTATTATGCTAAGTGAAATAATTCAGAGGGAGAAAGTCAAATACTGTACGATCTCACTCATAAGTAGAAGATAAGAACAACAACAAAAAATCACATAGAGACAGAGATCGGATTGGTGCTTACCAGAGGGGAAGAGAGGAGGGGGGAGGGAGAAAGGGGTGCTCAGGCACGTGTGTGTGGTGATGGATGGTAATTGGTCTTTGGGTGGTGACCATGATGTAATCTACACAGGAATCGAAATAGGATGATGTACACCTGAAATTTGTATAATGTTATAAACCAACGTTACAGCAATAAAAAAGAAAAGAAAGAGAAAATATCCTTTAGCTACACTCTGAGGGAAGACGGTTTCACAGTTTGGGCTATTAGAACTCCAGATCATTAAATGAAGAGTAAACTTTTTTTAAATGAAAGGGTAAAGTTTTTAACTATTAAAAAAAGAAAAAATATTTCAGCCACGTTTTTATTGGAAGCATCAGAAGTGACTGTCCTAGTACAGGTCCCAGCATTTTTTGTCCCGTCTACACTGGCTGTCAGCAGCTGCCACCTGGAATGATGAGGGGAGGGGATTTACCCTGGCCCTGTCCCCCACAGAAGCCAGAAAAACTATTCCAAATATGCCAACCCTCCTGAGGGTCTGTGCACTGCAACCCAGGTCTGTGGAACAAATTTCAGCGCCAGTTAAGATTCTTGGGTTGCAAGCAAAAAATTAACAGCAAAGCAAAATAAAGATAAAAACAAGTGTGAGAAGACAAAAACAAATTAAAAAAAAAAAACGAAAACCTTGTGGCCAACTCAAGAATAGAGGTATTAATTGGAACGATCCAGAATATTCACAGAATTAAAGAGAGTGGCGCACACGTGCACACACATAGGCAAGGCCCGGAAAAGTTCAGGAATCTCTGCAGAAGGAGCCGTGCTCCCCTCAGGCCTCAGCTCACAGCCTCTTGCCTCTGAGGGTTTTCCTTCTGGTTTTCCTATTTCCCAGGAAGAGATCCTGATTGGTTCAAGGGGACCTTAGAGCCATCATCCATGGCGAGGGGACAGGGTCAGTAAGGGACTGTAGCACCAGGGGGCATCGTCCTGAGCAGGCAGGCTCCCTAATTAGGCCTTTGCAGGAGCTCCCTCCTCATCCCCAGGGGGCATGGAGGAGCAGGAGGATCCACCCTCTGACCACCTCCCTCTCAAGTACTGTCTCTTTGCGGGAGGGGGAGCTGCCCTCTGCTGGGCCAGCCCCTGAAGTGGTGGGTGGCTGTGCTTTACTAGTGGGCAGGCGGCTGAGCCTTAAAGGCCCCAGACTTCCTCCTCACTCCCCCATCTTGTGGAATGAAGAGCAGATCAAGGCCTTGCCTTTCCCCAGCAAGGACTCTGGGAGTCTCTCTTCCTTCTTTCCAGACCCCACCTGATTTCCCTCCTTACCAGCTCCTCTCTGCTCCCATTCATCCTGTCCTGTTTCAGCTCTCTGCCAGCAATGGCAGTGGGTGCAGAGGGGACCTCACTGGCCATCCTTGTCACGTGGCTGGTTGGATATATGGTTAAAATGGATAAACCGGCCCAGGCATTAGATCCTAGGAGAAGGAGAGAAAAGCCTCACTTACATTCCAGGCCTGGCTTTCATTCCAAGATTAATCACCAGAAGTTTCTGCACTGGTTTGGAAGAGAAGAATTCATCGGATGTTTGTCCAACATTAGTAACCTGGCCCTTAATTTCTTTCCATTGTTCTTTTGTGTCCGGTGAGGATGGGAGGAGGGGGTGCCTGGAAGAATTCAAGGAAGAAGCTGCACCCAGAACCCCCACATCTTGGAGCATGTCTTAGGCTGAGGAGATGTGCACCCACAGGCTAGGATTTGTGGATCGAGAGACTAAGCGGGGATTCCAGAGTCCGTAGTGAAGACCGAAGATCAGGGGATGCTGGAACCACCCCTCCCCCACCCCATGGTCAACGTGAGTCTGGATAGTTCCTTGTGTCGGCCTCAGCCAAAGGCTGGAAGACCTCAGGGACTGGTGGGTCGTATCAGTGAACAGACCAGGAGGATGGGGCCCTAATCATTCAGGTGCTGTGCCATCCCACTATCCTTCTCATAGAGAAAAGTCTCAGTGGGATTATTAAAAACCCAGCAGCTAAGAAGAAAAGAAAAGGCCCGCATCTAGGAATCTGCTTACTCAGAGGATCAGGAAGGAATAAGATTGGTTTAAAAGACAGAGTTTGGAGCCGGCCCAGTGGCAGAGTGATTAAGTTCACGTGTTCCACTTTGGAGGCCTCGGGCTTGTCAGTTCAGATCCTGGGTGCGGACCTACAAATTGCTCATCAAGCCTTGCTGTGGCAGACGTCCCACATATCAAGTAGAGGAAGACGGGCACAGATGATAGCTCAGGGCCAGTCTTCCTCAGCAAAAAGAGGAGGATTGGTGGTGGATGTTAGCTCAGGGCTAATCTTCCTCAAAAAAAAGACAGAGTTTGGACTTGCTGTCAGAATAGGAACGTTGGAAATGTCTAATCCTGGAACATCGAAGGATGACATGCTGATTGAGCCAGAGAAATGAGGGTCACCTGAGAAGAAAGGATGAGGCCTGTAAGCCAGCCCGGGCAGAGGAAACAGGCAAAAATGGAGCCATCTGCCCAGCTGCTCCTTAGCTGGGATCAGGAAGGACCGGGGTGGTGACTTGCCACTGGGTCTTGGAAGGGGTGGGTCCGGGAGAGGATGGAGGGGTCCATTCACCTCCCACTAAGGGAGCAGGGATGGAGGAAATGACCAAAGGCACTTTCTAGCGTCTGTAGATAAGAGTTTAATGAGAACCACAGAGGGACAGCCAAGCCCTGAGCAGATTTGAGAAGGGAGATCAGAATGGAGTATTTCAGAAGTTAATTCATGAGTTTCCTGGTGACAACGATGGGAATGGGAAGTAAGACTGGCTGTACCTTGAGAGGCATGTGCCAGAGGATGCTGGGATGGGACTCAGAGGGAATGAGGTCAGAGAAGATGGGACACACTCAAGGGGCCCAGGCATGGGATCCGTGGGTGGAGTTTGGGGCAAACTTCCATGTTAGGCTGGTAGGAGAAGACCTCCCCCAATGGAAGCACTCCACTCCAGGAAGTGAGGGGGCTGGACTGTCCCCACAATGATGGCCTCTGGCAGATCCAGAACTTCCTGGCTTCCTGTCTCTCAGTATGGTGGGTCCTGCAAGACGGACTCCAGAGGCAAGTATGGGGAACAAATGCCTATAAAGAAAGGACAAGGAAGGAAGGTGCTCTGACCCAGAAAACAGTGTGAGCCCTATCCAAGCTTGGGAGGAGCAGTTCCCACTTAAGAAGCCAAGTAAGATATCTCTGGTCCCGTGTGAAACGAGATGAGGAGCCACTGAGGCAGGCAGCCGTCAGAGGCTTATCTCCCGGCTGCCTGGAAAGAGGCTGCAGGAAGGAATGTTCCTTCCTCCACTGAAGCCACCCCAGTTCCCAAGACCTGAACCCTCAAAGGCCCAGGGCATGTGGCTTTGGGAGGGAGCACCTCATGGGGTGCATCGGTCTCCTAACTGGAGTTGCACCCGCTTCCCGTTTGCTACACCTGGAGTTTGAATTTGACGAATCCATTGCTCGAGTCTTTTCTGAATTCTCTTCATGTGTGTCCACCTTGCCACGGCCTCAGCTCCTATGAGTATTTAAATGATGTCCAGTTGGGATCTGCATCTCTCCCGTAGCCGTGTCTCTCCCTAAGGCTACAGAGCTGAAGTCTAGCAAACGACAGAAAGAGCTAGGAGAGAGCGTTGTCCCCAAAAGGACCTAAGGAAGGGTCAGCACTAAAGCCATTGTGGGCAGGAGACCACGGAATGGGGGTGGAGAAATGGGTCTGAAAGTCAGCCCCCCTCATTCATTCATTCATTGCATCATTCATTCATCACACACTCATTGACACCCCTCCCTTTCCGTGAGTCTAGCACTTGTGAGGTTCTGGGGATATAAAGATTAGACAGGGTCCTGTCCTGTCTGGAGTTCAGAGTCTAGATGGGGGACACACATGGGATAGCGGCTTCCAGCCAGGATCTCTCCAGGTTCATCTGACCCTGAGCCTCCCTCGCCCCTTGTGCTCCCACATCACTGAAGTGCTCTTTGCTTCCCCACACACCCTAGGATGTTCCTCCTCTGTTCCTCTACTGTGCCCTCCCCTCTGCCATCCTGCACACCTGGCCCTCCTTCCCCTGCCACCTCCTGCTTGTCCTTCGCCCTCTGCACAGAGTGACTTCCTCCCTGGACCTCCTGGGCCCCTCAGTGTGATTCTGATGCTCCTCCTCTGGGCCCCACAATCCCGCGGGCTCTCTTTGGTGCAGCCTCAGTGCAGCTTATTCTCATGGGCTGTTTCACGGGCTCCTGCTCCTGCTGCAGGGACCAGGTCTCATTCTCTGCATCCCCTGGGTGCAGGGGATGTGGCTGTGGATGCTGCTGAACCAAACGGAATGTGTGAAACAGAAAGAGGACTGAATCTGTTTTTTATCAATAGTATTGCAGCAAAATTTTACGTACCATGAACTGCAGCTAATTCAAGTGCACAATTCAAGAATTTTAACACATGAAACCACAAATGCAATCAAGACTCAGAACATGTATATCACCCCAAAGATTTCTTCTGTTCTTTCCACTCCTTTTCTCTCCTATCCCCAGGCACCCCTGATTAGCATGTTGTCACTATAGGGATACACACATATATATATTCTATGTGTATATGTGACATATGATATAATAAAAAACATAAAATATAAAGTGGCATATATGGCATGATTACATGTAAATACTCTATGTACAGTATTTGCTGGAATTGTATATGAGTGGAGTAATGCAGTATGTATGGTATATACCATCCTTCTTCCCGGAATGATGGTTTTAGATTCATTCACATCGCTGTGTGGTATATCAGCAATCCACTTTTTTAAATTGCTGGGTGATCTGTATGGAGATGCCATGTTTTGTTTATCCTGTTGATAGACATTTGGGTTGTTTCTAAGATGAAACAATTGTGAATAAAACTGCTCTGTACTAGTCTTGTTAGCAAACCTGGTTCATTTTTGCCAGAAAGCCAAACACTGAGACGACAAGATTGCAGCAGAGACAGAGTTTACTCACAAGGCAACCAGGTGAGGAAGCGGGAGCATGAGCCTCAAATTCACTTCCCCAAAAATAGGGACTCAGGGATATTTATGGGATGGGGGCAAGGTGGTCTGAAATGTGGAGATGGATGATTGGAGGTGAGGAGAGGTGAGGTAATTGCTGATCTGCACAAGTGTAGTCAGACTCCATGCCTCTTCACAGGACCCGTGTTCACAAAATGGCGGCATTAGCATGATCTGAGGGTGGAGTTTTTAGCCTCTTGATGTCAAAAGATGGCCTATCGGACATCTACACGGGCCCAGTTGATGATCTGGTGGTCTCAACCAGCCTGGAGTGGACAAGGGGTTCTAATTCCTGAGAAACAGCTCACACACCCATTGCCATGGTGACCCAGGCTCCAGGGAGATGTTCTCTATAGGAGCCTAGTGGGAGTCAGACAGCGTATTGCCTAAGCAGCACAGTTAACGATGGGTGGGTTAAACAGCTAAAGGCTATAATCAGTAATTGCTAAAAGGAAAAAACTTTAGTATTTAGATACTTAATCATCGATGACTATTTGCCAGTTTCAGTCTTGTAGGGACATGTGTTTTTATTCTTCTTGGGTAAATACTAGGAATGAACTGGCTTGCACAGTGTGGTGGGTGAAGACTCATCTTTTGAAGAAACTGCCAAATCGTTTCCCAAGTGGCTGTACATTTCACGTTTTCATCAGGAGTTTCTGAGATTTCTGGTTGCTCTGTATCATCACAATACTTGGAACTGTCAGTCATTCTAATTTTAGCCTCTCCAATGGGCGTGCAGTGGGGTCTCACTGGTGTTTTAATTTGCACTTCCGAGATGATAACGTAGTCGTCTTTATTGGCCATTCATATGTCTTTTTGTGTGAGGTGTCTGTTTAAACCTATGTCCACTTAAAAATTGAGTTGTATTTTTATTATGGACTTGGAAGAATTTTTAACATAATCTGGATACAAGTCTTTCATCAGATATATGTATCGAAAAAATGTTCTATCTGGAGTTCTCTTTTGCTTTTCTTAATGTTTTTTGACAAATTGAAGTTTTCAGCTTTGATAAACTACAATTTATCAACTTTTTCTCTTTTATGATTGATGCTCTTTGAATCTTATCTAAGAAATCACTGCCTAGCCCCAAAGCTACAGTTATTTTCTCGCATGTTTTTTTCTAAAGTTTTAAGTTTAAGCTTTTGCATTTAGTTTTTTGATTTTCATTCCATGTTAATTTTTGTGTGTGACATGAGATAAAGGCCGATGTTCCCTTGTTTCATATGAATATCCAGTAATTTCAGTATCGTTTCTTGAAAAGACTTTTCTTTCTCTACTAAACCACCTTGGCCCCTCCTCCACAAATCAATCCACGTGTATATTGGGTCTACTTCTAGATTCTCTGTTCTGTCTGCTTAGCTGATATGTCTCTCCTTTTACCAAAACCTCGTTGTCAAGTTTTCTAGGGTTAATAGTAAGTCTTATAATCAGGTAGTGTAAGACATCCAACTTTGTTCTTTTTAAAATTGCTGTGAGTCTCAGGGCTGAGGCGGGAAGCTGTCAGCGCATATAGACACCGTCCGCCTGTAGCTGCAGGTGAGCTCAGAACGGGCTGTGGACATGAGGCAAGGCATCTACGGGGTCTGCTCCAAGGTGTTCAATAAATACCTATTGCATAAAAAAAATTGCCCTGGCTGTTCCAGGTCATTTGCATTTCTGTATGAATTTTTGAATCAACCTTTCAGTTTCTACAATTTCTTCAATTTCTGTAAAAATGTGTCTACTGGAATTTTGATTGCCATTGTATTGAACTTCCAGATCAATTTAGGGAAAATTGACATGATATCACTATTGAGTCTTCTAGTCCACGAAGACGTTATGTCTCTACATTTATTTAGGTCCTGTTTACTTACTTTCAGCAATGTTCTGTGATTTTCAGTGCAGAGCTCTTGCATGACTTTTCTTTGTTCTCCCCAAAGCCCTGGTACATAAGTATATTCTAGTTGGATGTCCTTCTAGTTCTTCTATGTGAGCTGCCACAACGTGGCTACTGACAGATGAGTGGCGTGGTTCCGCGGCCCCAGAACCAAACCCAGGCCACCCGAAGTGGAGTGCACCAAACTTTAACCGCTAGGCCATCAGGTCTGGCTCTCTTGCATGACTTCTGAGAAATTTATTTCTATGTATTTTATAGGTTTTGGCACGATTGTAAATGAAACTGTGTCTTTAATTTCACTTTCTAAGTTGTTTGATGCTAGTATAGAAAAATACAATTAATTTTTCTATTTTCACCTTTTTTTTTTTAAAGATTGACACCTGAGCTAACATCTGTTGCCAATCTTCTATTTTTTTCTCTCTTCTTCCTTTCCCAAAAGCTCCCCAGTACATACTTGTATATTCTAGTTGTGAGTGCCTCTGGTTGTGCGATGTGGGATGCCACCTCAGCATGGCTTGATGAGCAGTGCCATGTCCACGCCAAGGGTCCAAACCAGTGAAACCCTGGGCCGCCAAAGCAGAGCGTGCGAACTTCATCACTCGGCCATGGGGCCGGCCCCTATATTAACCTTTTTAATAGTTTAATATAGCTAAATTTACTTATTATTTCTAGTAGTTGTTTTGTAGAGTCTTTAGGATTTTCTACACAAATACTAATGTCATCTGCAAATATAGACAGTTATTCTTTTTCAGTTCCAACTTTATGCCATTCATTTCTTTCACTTGCCCTATTGGAAGGGCTGGGGGTTCCAGGATGGTGTGGAAAGGAAGGGACTGGGTGGGCATCCCTGCCTTGTTCCAGTCTTAGGGGGAAACATGTCACCCTCAGCTATGATATTTATCATAGGATTGTTGTAGATGTCCTTCATGATATTGAGGAAGTTTCCTGCCATTCCTACTTGGCAGAGAATTTTTATAAGGAATGACAAGGTAATTTTGTCAAACGCCTTTTCTTCTACTATTGAAGTGATCACTTGATTTTTGCTCCTTTATTCCATTCTTATGATCAATTAAATTGATTGAGATCAATTGGTTAGTTAAAGTAACCTCGCATTCCTGGGATAAACTCTACTAAGTCGTGGTGTATGATTCTCTGCATGTATGTATTGATGCATGTATGTATATTTCCAGGTTCGATTTGCTAATATTTTGTTAAAGATTTTTGTTTGTATGTTGATGAGGGATATTGTGATATTTGAATTTTTAAAAAATCATGAAATGAATTGGGAAGTGCTCCCTCCTACTCTATTTTCTGAAAGCGTCTGTGTGTGACTGTTGTTATCTCTTCTTTGAATGTTTGATGGAATTCACTAGTGAAACCATCTGGGCCTGGAGTTTTCTTAGGAGAAAGTTTTTGATAAAGAATTCTTCTAATAAATACAGGGCTATTGATATTTTCTATTTCATATTGTGTCAATTTTGATAAGTTATATTTTTGGGAGAATTTGTCCATGTCATCTAGTTTGTCAAGTTTGTTGGCATCAGGTTGTTAACTATATTCTCTTGTTGTCCTATTAATATTTGCTTGATCTGTATTGTAAATCTTCTTTCATTCTTGATACTGGTAGTTTGTATCTTCTCTCTCTCTTTTATTTTTTTTCCTGATCCATCTAGCTAGGAGGTTATCCATTTGGTTGATCTTTTCAAAGAAGTAGCTTTTGGCTTTGTTCATTTTCTCAACGGTTGGTCTATTTTCCCTTCACTGATTTCTACTCCGTATTCATCTTCTCCTTCCTTCTGCTACCTTTAATTTGCTCTCTTTTTCTCTAGTTTCTTGACTAGTTTTCTAGATTTTGATCTAGAATCTTACACCATTGGTTTTAGACTTTTCTTATTTCCTAATATAAACATTTAAAGCTGTCATATTAGTTTCCTGTTGCCTCTGTAACAAATTACCTCAAACTTAATGTCTTAACACAACACAAATTTATTCTGTTACAGGTCTGGAGGTCAGGAGTCTGAAATCAGTTTTGCTGGTTAAAGTCAAGATGTCAGCTGGATTGGTTCTTTCTGGAGGCTCCAGCCGTGAATCTGTTTCCTTGTCTTTTCGAGCTTTGGGAGGCCTCCTGCCTTTCTCAGCTTGTGACCCCTTCCTTGCACCACTCCAACCTCTTGCTTTCATCATCCTATCTCCTCCTTTCTCTTCTGAGCCAAACCTCTCTCTGCCTCCCTTATAAGGACACTTGTGATTACATTTGACATCCACTCAGATAATCTCAGGTAATCTCCTATTCGAGATCCTTAGCTTGATCACATCTACAAGCCCATTTTGTCGTATAAGGTCATAGTCGTGTTTCCAGGAATTAGGACATGGACATATTTGGGAGGGCCATTGTTCAGGCTGTGAGGACTGTAAATACTCCTCTGAGCAGTGAATGCTACCAATTTTTACATATTGTGGTTTCACAGGAATTCAGTTCAATGTATGTCGTATTAAATTTCCCTTGAGAATTCTTTGACTTACGGATAACTTAGGAGTGTATCTTTTAATTTCCAAATATTTGGGATTCTCCTGGATATCTTACTTTTATTGATTTTGAACATAATTCAGTTGTGGTCAGAGAGCATATTCTCCATGAGTTCAATCCTTTAAATTTATTGAGCCTTGTTTACTGGCCCAGCAAATGGTCTACTTTGGTGATCATATCATGTGCCCGTGAAAAGAATGTGCATTCAGCAGTTGGTGCGTGTAGGGCTCTAGAAATATCAGTTAGTTCAAGATAATTAGTATGATGTTCAGATTCTCTGTGACTTTACTGATGTTTTATTTATCTAGCAATTGTTAAGTAGGAGGATGTTAAATTTTCCAACCATGAGTTTGGGATTTTCTATGTCTATTTCTCCTTTCATTTGTACCAATTTTTCCATCATGTATTCTGAGGTACTTTTATAGATGAATACACATTTTTTATTATTATGTCTTCCTAAGAAATTGACCCTTTCATCATTATGAAATATCCCTTGTTATCTCTGCTGTATGCTTTGCCTTGATGTCTATTTTATCTGGTATTAAGATATCCATCACTGCTTCCTTATGCTGTTTGCATGGTATACATTTTTCCATGCATTTACTTTCAACCTATCTGTGTCTTTATATTTATTGTTTACATTTGTTTGTAGTATCTTTAAATGTCTCTAATAGACAGTATATACTTGCAAGTTGCTTTCTCATCTATTCTGATAATCTAATCTCTGCCTTTTTATTGGAGTGTTTAGTCCATTAACATTTAGTGTAGTTATTGATGTGGTTGGATTTCAGTCTATCATTTTATTACTTGTTTTCTATCTTTCCATTCCTCTGTTCCACTTTCCTGTCTCCTTTAGGTTACAGGAACACTTTTTAGAATTCCATTTTAATTTATCTGTTGACATTTTAGCTGTACTACTGTGCATTCTTTTTTTCTTGATGCTGGAGAGATTACCATATACATCCTTAACTTTTGACAGTTCACTTAGAGTTACTATTTTACCACTTCATGTAAAACGTAGAAACCTTGCTGCTGTCTAGGTCCATTTACCACCTCCTCGATCCTTCATGTCCCTGTCGTCATATGTATGTACATTATACACCCTACAAGATAGTATTTTAATTTTTCCTTTATTCAGTCACATGTATTTTAAAGAAATTAAGCAAAATAAGCCTTTTCAGGCTGATGGTTTTCATTTCTGATGGTTTTCATTTCTTTCTCGAGATTGGACTGTCCCTTGTTATCATTTCTCTTTAGGTGAGGAATTTGCTTTGGCATTCGTTGTATTATATTTTTATAGACAATGAATTCTTTTAGCTTTGCTTTATCTAGAAATGTCTTTATGTCGCTTTCCTTTCTGAAGGATATCTTTTCTGGATACAGAATTCCGGTTGACAGTATTTTCTTTCAGCCCCTGAATGATGCTGTTCCAGTGTCTTCTGGCCTCCACTCTTACATGCAGGAAGCTCTCAGTTGCTTGTGTCATTGTTCCTTGTATTAAATATGTTCTTTTTCTTTAACTGCTTTCGAGATTTTCTCCTCAACTTTGGTTTTCAGCCATTTTACTATGAGGGGCCTGGGTGGGATTGTCTTACGTTTATTGTGTTTGGGGTTCACAAAACTTCTCGAACATGTAAATTTATCTCTTTCACCAAGTTTGGGAAGTTTTCACCCATTATTTCTTCAAATATTTTTCCCCCACTCCATTCTCTCTTTTTCCTCCTGGGATTCCAAGTCTCCAATTATCCATCACCTTCAGATCTTTTGATATTTTCCCAAAGGTTCAGGAGACTCTGTTTATTTTTTTAAACATTTTTCCTCTTATTTCCTTAGATTGGATAATTTCTTAAAATGTATATTTAAGTTCATTCTTCCTCTGCCATCTCCATTCTGCTATGAAACACAGACATTCCTGTTTTTAATTCCAGATACTCTGTAGTTCAGTTCTAGAATTTTCTTTCACTTCTTTCTTGTATTTTCTGTTCCTCTGCTGAGATTCCTAACTTTGCAGACAAGAGTGTTTTTCCTTACCTCATAAGCATAGTAATAAGAACTGCCTTTAAGTTTTCAATTATTAATTCCAATGTCTGCAGCATTTTAGAATTGGCCTCTGTTGATTACCTTTCCTTTTGAGAATGGGTTACTTTTTCTTTGCTCTTTCTCTGTTATCCTGGATGTTATCAATATTACGTTGAAGAGACTATGGGTTCTGTTATACAACTCCAAAGACTTTTTTTCTCATTACCGGGAATTAACTTGGCTAGACTTAAATTGCAAATCTCTCTTGTCTGTGACAAGAGGCAGCCAGCATCTCATTTCAGACTGCTTTTAGTCTGCTTAATAATTGTATCGTTCAAGATCAGTCAGACACTAGGGTAGAGATTAGGCACAGAATTTCGAGTTTCCCTTCTGTGATTTTCTCCTTAAACATTTTGGTCAGTGGTGTTAGAGACCTCCTTAACCCTAATTCTGCCTAATGGCTTATTTTTCCCAAATCTTGCACCCAACTATAGTCATGGACCCCAAAGCCAAAAATTTCTATCTTCATTTTCTGGCTGTGGTCCCCTTGGGGTAATGGAGGCCTTAGGGGAAACACTCAAAAAGGCCCCATTAAGGGATTCAAAAATACATAAGAAGTGAGAGAGATCACATCTGGTGATAGGTCATAGCATCTCCCATCTACATGCTGATGATGGCACTTAGAGAGAAAGAAGATGAGGTGGGGATATGGTCAATGCACTTTGGTCCCTGGTAATGCGATTGTTGGGCAAATAAAATGGTTTCAGTTTCCTACTGAAGTGTGTAAAACTACCACAGTGGAAATAGGTCTAGAAGTATGAACACCAAAAAGTTACACTTATTCTATATGTTTTTAAAGCAATTTTCAAACAGTGAGCAGGTAACATTTTATTTTATTTTTTTCCCCAAAAGATCATGGCATTTCTAGATTGGTGACCATAGAAGAGACCAATAATTGTCCCCAAATTTTCAGTCTTCCCTCTGTTTTTTTTTTTTTAACTTTTTCTTATTGTGGTAAAATACGCATAACATAAAATAGACTGCCTTAAGCATTTTTATCCTCCTCATTTTTGATCATAGAAACTGCTGAGTTTTTGTTGGACACAGGGCTGCCCAGCCCCCTCAGAGCTCCCTGTCGCCTCATTAGTAAATTCTGGCTAATCCAGGGTGAGAGGAATGACGTGCGCAACTTCTAGGTCATGTCCTTAAAGGGGACATTCTCGTGCTCCACGTCCTCCTTTGTCCTTCTTTTGGGCTGGAATGTCGGGATGAGAGCCAGCTTCCACATGGAAGAAAACAACTCCCTGGGGAGGGCAGAGAAACAACAGACTGGACTTCTGGTCAACTTTTGGAAGCAAAGCCACCTACCTCCCAAACTGGCCAGCACCTTGGACTTCAGTGTCTGGAGATAAATAAATCTTCTGTATTGTTTGGGTCCATGTGTTAACATCTTGTGACTCTCCGTTACAGCAGCTCAGCAGCAATATTCTAACTAATCCAGCTCGTGCCTGGATCTGCCAGTTCCTGGAGGGGAACCACATTCAGGGGCTCTGGAGGGCATCTGGGAATAGCTGGGAGGGGCCTCCAAGATCCTTGCCCTCCTTGTGAGTCTAGGGTTACACAGCCACAAAAAGGAACGAACTATGGATACACGGAGCAACTTGGTTGGATCTCAAGGGCATTATGCTGAGTGAATTTTTAAAAAGGCCAGTCTGAAAGGGTCACCTGCTGTATGATTCCAATTATAAAATATTCTCAAAATGCCAAAATTTTAGAGATGGAGAACAGATCAGTGGTTGCCAGGGGTTAGCGATCATGGGAAGGTGTAATCCTAAAGGCTTAGCACCAGGGAGTTCCTTTGCAGTGACAAGACAGTCTGTATGCTGATTAGTGGGATGGTTCTATGAATTTGTACATGTAATAAAAAGTCATAGGACTATCCTAAATACATAGATATGAGTGCGTGGAAAAATTGGTGGAGTGTGAGTCAGGTCTGTAGTGTGGTTAATTGTGCCATTGTCAATTTCCTGGTTTTGGTAATGACTATAGTTATGTAAGATGTCACCACTGGGAAAACTGAGTGAGGGGTACACAGGCCTTCTCTCTACTCTATTTTGCAACTGTACTATTTGGTGCCTTCTGAATCTATAATTTTTTTTAAAGTCTGTGAATGAAGAGTTGGATGGTGGTGGTGAGAACTGGTGGTAAAAGAAGTGATGCCATGGCCAGCTTGTGACCTTGAGAGAAAGCACGTGAGAAATGTAAGAACAGCAGCTCCCTCGATGGAGGGTTGAGAAGATGCAGGGAGATAACGCAGACACCGAGATTGCTCAGTGCCCGACACACACAGGGAGTGCTCAGAAAACATTGATTCTTTTTTTAAAAAATATTTTATTAAGTTCATAATAGTTTACATCAATGTGAGATTTCAGTTGTATATTGTTTCTTGTCTGTCCCCACATAGGTGCTCCCCTTCACCCCCAGGGCCCACCCCACCCCCCTTCCCTGGTAACCACTGAACTGTTTTCTTTGTCCACGTGTTTGTTCCTATTCCACATATGAGTGAAATCATCTGGTGTTTGTCTTTCTCAGTCTGGCTTATTTCGCTTAGCATAATTCCCTCCAGGTCCTTCCATGTTGTTGCAAATGGGATGAATTTGTCTTTTTTTTGTGGCTGAGTAGTTAGTATTCCATGGTATACATACACCACATCTTCTTTACCCAATCATCAGTTGATGGGCACTTGGGTTGCTTCCACGTCTTGGCTATTGTGAATAGTGCTGCAATGAACATAGGGGTGCATATGTTACTTTGGATTGTTGATTTCAAATTGTTCGGGTAGATACCCAGTAGTGGGATGACTGGGTCATATGGTAGTTCTATTTTTAGTTTTTTGAGGAATCTCCATACTGTTTCCCATAGTGGCTGCACCCGTTTGCATTCCCACCAGCAGTGTATGAGGGTTCCCTTCTCTCCACACCCTCTCCAACATTTGTTATTTTTAGTCTTAGTGATTATAGCCATTTTAACAGGCGTAAGGTGGTCTTAGTGTAGTTTTGATTTGCATTTCCCTGATGATTAGTGATGTTGAACATCTTTTCATGTGTCTGTTGGCCATCTGTATATCTTCTCTGGAAAAATATCTGTTCATATCCGCTGCCCATTCTTTGATCAGGTTGTTTGTTTTTTTATTGTTCAGTTGTGTGAGTTCCTTATATATTATGGAGATTAACACTAGTCAGATACATGATTTGCAAATATTTTCTCCCAGTTGGTGGGTTGCCTCTTTGTTTTTATCCTAGTTTCTTTTGCCTTATAGAAGCTCTTTAATCTGATGAACTCCCACCTGTTTATTTTTTTCTTTTGTTTGCCTTGTCTGAGAAAACACGGTATTTGAAAGATCCTTTTTAGCTCGATGTCAAAGATTGTACTACCTATATTATCTTCCAGGAGTTTTATGATTTCAGAACTTATCTTCAAGTCTTTGATCGATTTTGAGTTTATTTTTGTGTATGGCGAGAAAACACTGATTCTTATTTATCTGGCACCTACTGTTCGCTAAGCAGAATGCCTACCTTGTCTCAACTCGTCGTCTCTGTAACACTGTCCGGTATGTGCTCCTTCTACAAGCAAGGAAACCGAGTCATACAGCAAAGTCTGGGGAGGGGAATTCAACAGGGCTGCATGATACCCCAGAATCCCCCAGCTCGCGGAAGAGCGGGAGGCCTGGAGGAAGCTAATGTGGGTCTGCAGCGCTCTGTGACAGAAGCATCTCAGAGATGTTTTCCGATCCCCTGGAGGAGGGGAGCTGTTTCAGGAGCGTGTTGACACCCGGCGCTGGTTGCAGGCAGTCATCACGGGTCAACCCAGATCCGGCTCCCTAAGCCACCGGGGACTCAGGTCACAGGCTCACCTCATAGTGCAGGTGAGACTTGGGCATCCAGCTCTAGTGGTGTTTGAGGTTTTGTGACTCATCTCAAGCCAAGGGGGGAGAATTGAGGGAACAAATACGTGAGGGTTTAAGGATTTCTCTCCCTCTGGGGAAATGGCATGATGCAGAAAACAAAACAAAACAAAAATCAGAGAGACCAGCCCTGCTTCCCCACATTCGGGGGCAAGTCCTTTCACCCCATCTGAACACTGGTTTCTGTTTTGTGGAGCAGGGACCGTGAGTGTTTTCGTCACAGGGCTGTTATAACCTGTGTGATTCTGTGGGGGAAAATAGATGAAGGGCTCAAGTGCTGTTATTTTCTTAAGAAAATTTGGGCTTGTTAAGGGTATATTGTTAACAATTTTATTCTGATAACGTATACGTAACACAGAACTTACAATCCTAACCATTTGTGAGTGCACAGAGCAGTGACAGTAAACACATTCATCATGCTGTGCAACTGTCACCACCATCCATCTCTGTAGCTCTTTTCACCTTGTAAAAGTGAAACTCTGCACCCGGCAAACGCTGACTCCTCATCCTCCTCCCCCGCCCCTGGCGCCACCAGGCTACTCTCTGTCTCTATGATTCCAACTACCCCGGGCGCCTCATAGAAGTGGATCCTACAGTATTGGTCTTTTTGTACTGGCATATTTCACTGAGCATAATGTCTTCAAGGTTCATTCACGTTGTAACATGTGTCCGGATTTCCCTCCGTTTTCATACTGAAGAATATTCCCTTATCTGTGTATTCCACATTTTTCTTCTCCGTTCATCCATTGATGGACGCTGGGGTTGCTGCTACCTTTAGGTACTGGGAATAATGCTGCTGTGGACACGGGTGTACAAACGTCTCTTTGAGACCCTATTTTCAATTCTTTGGGGTATACGCCCAGAGGAGGAATTGCTGGATCATAGGGTAATTCTAGATTTAATTTTTTGGGGAACTGTCACACTGTTTTCCATAGTGGCTCGATGCTGTTCTTTTTACGGCCATACTTTAGCACAATAGTGACACCATACAAGAATCTCCTTGGTGTCCTGATTGTGAAGGGGTTAAATGTTGGTGGCGCCCCTGGCACATGCCCCAGAGACGTCTGCTGGTGTGGCTCTCACAGCCCCCCCTTCACCGCCACCCGCCACTCCTCACCCCTGCTGTGTTGGAATCTGCTGAACTTGAGGCCGCTCCCTCTCTGGGCTGAAGCTTGTTTGCAACACCCTTAGTACGTAGCAGAGTGCCTTTCAACTTAAAATCATCAATCTAAATCAGTTACTTAATCACCTGTTTTAAATTGGAATCCAAATTGTGTTAACTCCAAGAATGTGTCCAATTCTCTTAAACATTGTATCTACAGCTTTCCCTCACTATCCCAAGGTAGAGCCCTCCTGTGAGGTCTTTCATAACCAGAAATGGCTTAATTGGAGTATCCCCCACCTTCAAAAATTTTGCATTATGCCACTTCCCTGGACTTTTGCTTTTAACAAAAAAAGCAGGGACCCACGCTGTGGCCGAGTGGTTGAGTTTGCACGCTCCACTTCAGTAGCCCAGGGTTTTGCTGGTTTGGATCCTGGGCACGGACCTGGCACCGCTCATCAGGCCATGCTGAGGCGGTGTCCCACATGCCACAACCAGAAGGACCCACAACTAAAAATATACAACTATGTCCTGGGGGGATTGGGGGAGAAAAGGCAGGGGAAAAAAAAAGATTGGCAACAGTTGTTAGCTCAGGTGCCAATCTTAAAAAAAAAAAAAGCAGTCATCGTACTAAAGTATGTGTTTTGTGAAAGTGAAGTGGCATAATGCAAATTTCCTATGGGGGGGGGGGGGATACTCGTACATTGAAAGTAAAAACATATTTGTCTGGACTTCCAAATAAAAAGATTAAGATTATGGGTTTGATCTTATTTATCATCTTTTTACTTAGTTCTAAACCTTCCTGAAGTTGACAGTTGTTACTCACTCAGGGCCCAATTTTACCTCCTGAGGAAGGACAATAAGATTGTCCACTGGATGATGCTGGCAGACTGGCAATGGGTGGCCTACACCAGGGGCTCCCCGTCCACGTCCCATGAGGTCCCCAGGTGCTGTCTGCATGGAGTGCAATTGCCCTGTGCTCGCAGTCCTAGGATGTCTGTCTCCACTAGCCACTCTGCTGACTCAGAATTCCCCATTGTCACATGCTCAGCTTCAAGTTCCCTACCCACTCCCACTGTCACTATACAAAGGGAGGACAAAGAGGTAGGGTCCAAGTTCTGGAACACACAGCTTATAATGTCCAGCTTGTCTGAGCCATGCACACCTCCCCATGGGATGGAGAGAGACTGGGTGGGTCAGGGGTGGGGTGAGGGTGGTGGCCCTGTGCCTCTGGCTGCTGACTCTTCACCGGGTGATGCTGGTGGCTTCTGCCAGACACCTTCCTAAGCAATTTCTGGGTTACTTTCCCACTGATTGGGTATTGCCTTCAGAGTGGGCTGAAATTGCTTATTGACCAAGGATTTTGGCCAAGACCCCGACTCTGGAGCTGCAGTCATCCTGGGTGACCTTTCTTGTGATATTGGGGTCACTATTTTACAGTCACTAGGTCTTTAGAATCTCCAAAAGGGGTGTCAGCTCATGTCCCTGGAGACAAAAGACACCTTATTTTCACCCCAATTTGAGTCTGCAGCCCTCATCCTGTCTCTTCCACCATGAGAGTGTGCTCAACGAGTCCTCGAATGTCCATCTGGGGTCCGTTCTGCATTCTCAACAGAGGGTCCTTAGGATAACAGGGCCATACCTTGTGTGCGGGTTTGAGTTCTGCATCTCACAGTGGTTGTGTTTGGCTGTAAAGCAAAGTCATGCTAGTGGAAGGAAGAACCAAGAGGAAGGGAGGTTACAGAAAAAATGACTCGAAATAACTTTAAACAAGGAGAAGCGGACAGAAAATAACTTAAACAAGTGTCAAAGGGGAAACTTCTTTGGGTCTTGGCTCCTCCCCTGAGTCGCTGGGTTTAATCCACAGCCTCTCCCCTCACCTCGGCTTCCTCATGTGCACAATCAGGCCACATTCCTGGCCCACTTTGTGCGGTGATTATCAGACCACACTGCAGTGTGTGTCCTCATACTCAGCATTCTTCTGTCCTCCCTCAAAGGCTGGCAGGGACGTGGCCGTGATGCCCCATGGACATTTGCCCAGGAGGAAACAGGCCTCGATGGAAGGATCAGGGGGGCCTCCGTGTTCCAGGCCCCCTCCCAGCCCCTTCTGCCTGGGGCAAAGAAGGAAAGTCCAATAGCAATCCAGCCGCATGACTTGCAGTGGGGGACCTTTCCCTGTGTTTCCTTATGTGTAAAATGGAGTGGATAACTCCTAGAGCTGAGGTGAGAATTAAATAGGAAAGGCTGGAAGGTGCCAGCACAGTGCTGGCTCACACTCTGCCCTCTGTCCATGGGGGCTGCTCTGCTCAGGAAGCGAGCAGGAACAGGACTCGCTTTCTGTTTTCAGACTTTCTGAGTGGCCATGACACTACAAAAGTCTTCTATTAGGAGAGAAAATAACCTGCCACCAAGCAGAAATAGGCCGGGGTGGAAAACAGCAGCGTTCTCTCAGCTCGCTCCCACGAACGTCTGCGTCTGTCCAAAGGGCATTGACCACTAAGGATGGGCCTCCTCGGGAGGGTCACCAGGACCCAAAGGCAGTGGTGCTGTTCCTGCCATCAGGGACAAGTCTAGAGAGAGACTTGATCAAAACGGGAGTGGGAGACACGGACACAGTAGCTGAGCAGTGGGCTTAGGCCCCTCCCCTAGGTTCCGTGGAAGAGAGCATGGGACAGCGGCTTCCACCGGGGAGGATGCTGGAGGGCTTCTCAGAGGAGGAAGCAGCCAGCCCTGGAGGTCTGGTGGTTAAGATTTGGCACCTACTATGGCAGCCCAGGTTCATTTCTTGTCAGGAACACCTCCACCCATCTGTTGGTTGCTACTGAGGCAGCCCCGTGCTGCTGTGATGCTGAAAGCTATGCCACTGGTATTTCAAATACTAGCAGGGTCACCCATGGTGGACAGACTTCAGCAGAGCTTCCAGACTAAGACAGACTAGGAAGAAGGACCTGGCCACCTACTTTCCAGAAAATTGGCCACGAAAACCCTATGAATAGCAGCAGAGCATCATCTGATGTAGCGCTGGAAGATGAGAGGATGGAGCAAAAAGATCGGGCACGCTTCTAATCTGCTGTACATGGGGTCGCTAGGAGTCAGAATCCGCTGACAACACTAATGGGAAAAAAAGGAAGCCAGTCCTCCTGGCAGAAGGACCCATGTAAGCAAAGTCTAGAAGCTGCATGGGCATGGGGTTCAATAGGAGCAACCACAAGTACTCAGTGAGCATCTGGGGTGTGCTAATGGGTGGTGACACAAAGGTGCATGAGGCCGGCATTCTGGGGAGTGTGTGGAAGGAGAAGGGAGGAGGGGGCTGGGAACAAACCCAAGGTGGGAGAGGGGGAGTAATTTGTTGAGGGTCCCACAGTCTGCCGTGGCAGATCTTCCTTCCAGAAGCCTTAGTCAGGAGGGCTGAGCCAAGAAGGACCTGGAATGTCAGGTCTGGGGTTGCTCTTTTAAGGAGGTCAGCAAGGAGGGCGGAAATAGCCAGGGTGGTGCCGGGCAGTATGTTTGTTTGATCAAGAGCTGCTCAGAGGATTGACTTTCAGTTTCCCTACTGGGTCCCCAAGTATATCTGGGCCCAGAGGATGTGTCTGGTTATAGCACTAGCTCAGAGGAGCTAGTTTCAGTTTCTCTTTTTAGTTCTGAAGTATATTTGGGCCCGGAGGATGTATCTGGTTGTTGCACAGACACACAGCCTGTGACTGGATCTGCACAGCTAAGAACTGGATCTTGTTCTCACTCAGCCAGAGGAAGATTCCTTGGTAAGTTGGGGAGGCCAGGCCCCCCATCCCCCGCCCATCTCCCCATCCTCACAACAACTCTCTAAGAAACGGATTATTGTCACCATTTTATAGATGAGGGAAAATCTAAGCTCAGAGAGGTCGGGCTGTGGGCCCAAGGTCACAGGTTAAACAGAGTCAGAGCCCGGGTTTGAACCTGGTTCGGTTCGTCTGACTGCTTCCTCCCGCCCCCTGTGCCCCTGAGCAGTGGAGAGGGAGGGAAACTGCTCAGGTGGGTTCACAAAGCTCCCTGGGCTCAGCTTGGCTTCTGGACTCCCCGACATGAGCAGGTGACCCCAGAAAGAGGTGGGTGTCAAGTTGCTCATTCTTTGGGGAATTTGAAGGAGGCAGAGGGCACGGAGGTGGCAGGGGAGTGCGAGCCTCTGCTCCTGTGGCCTGGCCGCCCTGCGCTGCCCAGAGGGCTGCTGCTGAGGCTGATGGCGGCAGAGGGCTGCTTTCGAGATGCAGGGAATCCGAGTTGTTCCACCCACCGCGTCCCTGAGTGCCTGCTCAGTGCCAGGCCCTGTGGGGAAACTGAGGCCCTAAGAGGGGAGTACCATACCCAGGGCCGCATGACGGGAGACCCTGCAGGGAGATGGCAGGGCTTCTTGTCCCCTCTGCCTGGCCCTGCGCTCAGGACTTGGGGGTGAGGGAGAAGGGAGAGGCGGTCCGGTGCGCCCCGCGTCAGAAAGGCGGCCTGGATGCAGGGCGTGAGGGGGCACGTTGCAGAACGCCAGCAGGGCTGTGATCTTAAATAAAAACCTACTGTAGACGTGTGAGTGTAACTTGGGAGTGGGAGCCTCGATCTCTGTGCTTATACAGGCAGATTCAGACCTAGAAAGCTTTGAACTATTAAAATTACATTTCCCCCTTAAATACCAGCGTCGGAAGGCCTGGGGTTGGCCTCCACTCTGCCCCCTAGGAGCTGTGTGACGGGCACCTGCTGTGCTCAGAAAAGAACAAGACTGTTTTCGTCCCTTCAGAGGAGCGTCCAGGGCAGTAAGGAAAGGACCCTACTTCCCCCAAAGCTCCAGACAGCAGCTAGTGAGCCAGGGTGGGGGAGGCCGGAGGGAGCTGGGGGCACGTCCAGACCTGGTGTGGCCCCTGGGGGAGGGGAGGCATTGGACTGTCCTGCTCAAGGCTGGGGCGTGATTCAGATTTCAGCTGGGACCCATGTATTTCTGCAATTCTCTCTTCCTATTTCTCTTCACCTAAAAATATTATGGGTGGAGTAAGGAGCCATGAAGAAATAAATGGAAGCTCTCAGAAATCTGAGAGAACCGTCGAAAGTAGGTTGAATCAGGGAGGTAATTTGTGTGAAATCTGAGTCATAATCTTATTTGTTCTTGGCCAGAAAGAGCATTTCAAGAAGATAAACAAGAAAAACAAATGGAATTACTTAACTGGGAGTGAAATTCGGGTTGTGCTGTGTCCTGAGTGGCTGGTTGTTTTATGTGCAAGTAACGGCTCCACCTCCGACATAGCCAGGCTGTGCCCGGGAGGTGGAGGGGACCCCTGGAGGCACTGGAACAGGAGGGGCAGCGAGAACAGACAGGACCCCTGCTGGGTGCTCAGAGTCGAATGGAGGGGACAGACGGCTGAAGAACCTTAACACAAATAGAACTACAAGCAGGAAAGTGGAACATTCCAGGGGAGCCTGGAAGTCACTGGGGGAAGCCAGCAGGAGCAGGCAGCTTTTGAGCTGGGTCTCTAAGGAGAGGTCAGCTTTCACCTGGTGGGGAAGGTGGGGAAAGGCATGCCAGGGGGAGGGAACAGGCTGAGCAAAGGCCTGGAGGCTGGTGTGATCAGAGGCAAGGAAGCTGAGAGTCCTCGAGGCACCTGGACCAAGGCCATGTGGAGGCCGGGAGAGTCAGGAAGACAGGAGTTGGGAGCGGTCAGCCAGGCCCTCCTGAGAGCTCTGGGCTAAGGAGCTTGACCTGGATCCTGTCTTAGCCCCTCCTTTCCTTTCCCTGCAGCCACATGGAGGGAGATGCTCTTGTGGGAATCTCTGTCCTGCTGCGCCTGGAGAGCTCAGGAGAGCTGACGGGCATGGGAGGGCTCCCTGTCCGGCCCGTGCATCTGGGAGGGGCGGGCTTCCTCCAGGATCCTCCCTTCTCCCAGCAACAGCCTTCCTGGGAATAGAGCAGTCAATGGCTGGCCAAGGAGAACACCTTTGTACTAATCAGGCAGGTGGGAGCAATGTGAGCATCAACAGCCAGCTAAGGCCCAAAACAAGGGTTGGGGGCAGGCCAAGAATGGCAGAGAAGGATGGGAAGGATGAGCTCGAAGGTGCAGACCCGTTTACAAATGGTGTCATCCGGGATCCAGCTTTTTCCGCCTGCACACTCCTCTTTCGGCTCTCTGTATTTGATCTGGTCCTCGTGTCTCCTGATCTCCATTGGCTGCGCTGACTCCCAGGGTCACGCAGCATTCAAAGCAGAAGGAGGAGGAAGGGGCCAGCCAGCTCTCCTCTCACACCTGTCGCTTATGGCTGGAAGCCCCCAAGCCCCTCTCAGCTGACTTCCCCTTGTGTCTCAATAGCCAGGACTGGATCATGCAGTCACCCCTCACTGCAGAGGGGCCCAGAAAATGCATACCTGATGTCCAGGCCCTAAGATGAGAGGCTGCCAGCTCAAGCGGGAGGCCAGTGACTTTGGAGGAGGGTAGAATTGTAGGGGGGCTGGAGGGCAGAAGAGCATCAAAGGCGTGGGAAGCACTGAATTGTTAAGATCCAGTTTGAGAGCAAAGATCAGCAGCAAGAAATGGATCAGTGCCTGGGAATGACTGAGCCACAGTGGCTTGGAAAGAGAAGGGAAACTGCTTGGGACTGTCCCCACCCTTGCTGGGCCTGCCTTGTTGACCCGACAGCTGCCTCTGTTCATTCTTTCCTCCTCACACAATAGAAGCAACATACGTGCACATCGGCACTGTCGGTGCCTCCAGCCTGAGGCCACCGGGGTCGCTCCTGCAGTGAACAAGTTGTGTTTATGACTCAGGGAGGAAGAACCATGGGCCTCTCAGGGGGAGGGTGTTAGAAAGAGCCGACTCTAGGATTTGGCCTTTGGTTGGGAGAGTCGGGGAGGCTCAGAGGAAATGGGGCCCGCTCTAGATTGGGGGCTGCAGAAAGCAGGGCAATCCTGTCAATGGGCGTCTCAGTACTCTTGTCTCTAGAGAGGGGAGACCAGAACCAGGATAAAGCCATAACTGGCAAAGAAGAAACAGTCGTTTTTTTCAGCCTAGGGCGGGAGTGTCTGATGTCTATTGGGTGGCACAGAGACCTTGGTTTTTCTCTGCTAAGACAGAATTCGGAAGCACATAATGCATGGTTAAAATAAATCAATTAGTACAGAGGACTCTGCTCGCCCCCTTCCCAGTTACAAGCAACTATTTTGAAACGTTGGCTTCTTCTTTGGGTTGTTAATCAGTGTCTTTACATAATATTCTTACACTGGGAGGTGGAATAGTGTGAGAGTGTGTGCTCTGGAGGCAGGCAGCCTGGATTTGAATTCCGGCTCTGGCACTAGCTGGGTGCCTTGGGTAAATTGCTTAACCTCTCTGAGCTTCCGTTTCCTTGGTTACTGAGCCCTTGTGAGAACTAAAAATGAGTTACTGCATACCAAGCACTTAGTGCCTGGTGCAAAGCAAGTGTTCATCAACCACAATGGCTAATAAATATTAGCTATTGCATTTTTCTTTTTCTTGATTTTTAAAATTTGGTGTTATTTATTTACTTCCTACCAGGGTAAATGAGAATTTCACTTATTTTTATACTTTTTCTTATACTCACTCCTCACCTTCTCCTAATATCATTTTATCACTAATTATATTTCCTCTATTAGAAAGCTTTGTAGTTGTAAGTAATTTACTCACGGCTTTATTTCTTATGCCCCCTGCTGCAGCCAGAATTTCTTGGCTCCTCACGTCTGGTAAAGTGAGGATGTTATTTCTCCTTCTCCCTCAGAGTTTCACCTCCCAACTGCTACTGTTGTGATTTAATTTATACACTGATTGGCAACAAGTGTATTTAGTTGTCATAGTTCAATGCTCTATTTTGTTCTAAAAGTTAACAATCAAACAAGAGTGTTTCTATTTTTGTGGTATTTTAAACATTGTTACCGGAGAGCTCACCCCTACAGTACAGTTGCACGGGTTTCTTGCACAGCTTTAGTTTTCCCTGATGTTTCTAATTGCCTTTGTTTTTACCCCTTTCACTGTTTGCCTTCACCATTTCCTCAGTTTCTTTCAAACTGTACATCGTGTGAGGCATTATGTCAATTCCCCTTCCCCACAGAACGCTTTACTTCCTTGGACCGGCTGACTCCGGGCTTGCTGCCCGCTCAGCTGTCATCCCTGGATCTTCTTCTCTCTGGGTTGATTTTCCTGATTCCTGGAATCTCTCTCTTGGTGATCCTTCACCCCACCCCATAAACACACACACACTTTTTATTCCTGCAGCTCATTCTCAAGTAACTTTCTAAGAAATGGTTATGGCTGGTAACTTTTCTCTCCCCCACTTAGCTCCATTCCTTCTCTCATCTTTTTGTTTTATTTTCTGAAAGCCTTCCTTGACTTTCTTTCCAACCTTTCTTGAGAGTTCTTTGTCATTTTGCCAACATCACTTTAATTACTGAGATCTCTGTTTTTGTTCTATTATTTCTCCCCCCTTCAGTGCATCTTGTTCTCTTTTTATGAATAAAAGACTTCTCTTTTTTTCTTTTTGCAGGGAAACATTTGCCCTGAGCTAACATCCGTTGCCAATCTTTCTTCTTTCTTTTCTCTTCCCCCAAGCCCCAGTGCCTGGTTGTAAGTCCTTCTAGTTCGTCTGTGTGAGCAACCACCACAGCATGGCTACTGACAGACAGGTGGTGTGGTTCTGTGGCCGGGGAGTGAACCCGGGCCACCGAAGTAGTGAGCGCCGTAATTTAACTGCTAGGCCATCAGGGCTGGGTCTAAAATAGCTTTCTAATCTCCCTAAGGACACGGGCTCAACTTTTAAAAAATTACTTCCTCATTTAAAAATCATCCATTTCTTCTGGTGTCATTTCTTGATAATCTCAGTGACCCTTTTCCACGTTGTTGTCTTCCTCATGTGTCCGATCCTAGACGCCCATTCATGTTGAAGAGGGAGGGAGGGCGATGGCAGGCTTCCCTGTGGGGTGATGGGATGAGGCCCCTAAATGCTTAAATACAGATATACTTTTTCTGGACTCTTTCTGTCCTGATTTTCTCCTCTGGCATAGACCTAAGGCTGCTGTGAATGTCGGATGGGCTGAGGGGCTGGTGGACTCGCCCCCGCTTTCCCCCTCGACCGCCCTCCAGTCTTCAGTCTCCCTCTCTGGGGCTCTGCCTAGCAGGCCATTCTTCTTGCCTACGTGCCCTCTCTCTGCTTCTCCGACAGCATCTCCCTCTACTCCTCTTTACTCAGTATCACTTCCCCATCCAGTCAGTTTTCAAACATCTGCTGAAGTCTCTGGTCTCCTGTTGACTCCATTCCCAGTTCTCATGGTGGCAGAGCAAGGAGAGGCGGTGTGCAGGTTCTTGAGTCCAGCAGGCACATTTGAACCTTGACCCCAGGCTACCACTTACCAGATTTCTGACCTTGGGCAAGTCCTGTAACATCTGTGCTTTGGTTTCCTTATCTGTAAATGGGGATAGAAAAGCCGCAATAGCTCCCACCGCACGGAATGGGGGTGAGGTTTCAATGAGGGAACACGTAGGAGCACTGCACGTCACAGGCACTCGATCAATACTAGCCATTATCAATTAGGAAACGCAATTGTTCCCAAGCTCAGGTAATTTCCAGAACATTCCTTCCCATATTTTCTTCTGTGTTTGCTTTTACTGCTTCTATAACTTCTCAGATGGCTATCTCCTTCTCTGATTATCTTCTCCTTGTGCCCCCAAGGACAACAGGACTCTGGCTTGTCTCGGGAATAAGCTGAAGTGAGGGGAGTACTGTTCCTTCAACAGCAGCGAGCAGAGCCCAGGAGACAGAGACACACTTTGGGTTAAGTGCCTTCTGGCATTTGCGGCCATCCCAGAAGGAACACCTGGAGACCTGGCCCCTCCCTGCTCCCTGTTGCCACAGCTGGCTCACATATGACTCCAAAATTTGTTTCTTCTTCCCCAAGGGTGAAGCCACACCTCCTTCCAGACTGGACGCACACTGGCGAGCTGTCAGGGAGAACTCTGAGATCCCACTGCTGACACCATGAGCTCAGAAGCCGGTGCCGTCTCCCCAGGTAGTCGCTTCCTCTTCTCTGCTGGTTCCTACTCGCGACCTAGAATTGAGGGTGACGCTTCCAGGCTGAGTTAACCTACAGAAGAATCAAGAAGGGGGTCGATGAGCATTCTCGAGCCTGTCCAAGGGGAGTCCCCCCCCATGAGACTGTGGGGGCATCTTCTTCCAGGTCCTCTCCTCTGGGTGCCATGGCCCAGGTGCCCACTTCCTCCCTCCCCTGCTGCCCATCAAATGACTGAATGAGGCCAGGACAGCCCACAGGGAGGTGGGGGACAGCATATGGGAGAGGAGAGATGGGGTCCCGAGGTGGGGCGGGGAGAGGAGGTGACCAGCAGCCGTGGAGGCTTCTCCTGCCTTCCCGCCCCCTCCAGCCTTCCAGTACTCACCGGCTGCCCCTCGGCTGTTACCAACAGAGGCTGCTCCCAGCTGTCAGCCCAACTTCTCCAGGAGGGGCAGTGGGCCCTGAAGGGGAGCCCTTTGCCACCTCACAGCTGTGTGACCTGGAACCCCTAACCTAACTTCACCTGTGAAATGAGAGAACTTCCTTATGTTGTTATGAAGATCAAATATAATGTGTGTATGTCCTTGGACCAGTGCCTGCCACACAGCAGGTCTTTCCAAAGGGTTGTTGCTGTCCCCTCTACCTGGAACCTGTTAATTCCAGGGGGGACCTCCCACTCCCACACCAACCCCTCCCCCATCATTCCCTCCCCTGGTGGCTGTGTCAGGGCACCTGCCCTGTGCCCCCATTTATAAGCACCTGCTTCCCAGGTGTGACTGCCTCGGGCAGGTGCTGATCTACTGATCTCCAATACCCCTCCTGAGACCCAGCTCTCAGTTACTCCCTCCCACCACCCCAACCAATACATCCACCAATTTAGTGCTGAGGGTCCCTCTCTTTCAGCTCTGCTTTCCTGTCACCCTTTGATGAAGCAGGAAAGAGAAAAAGTGAAACAGCCCTCCACCCACCCATGTGGACACTAGGATCCCTTAAGTCCTGTTTGCTCAGAACTGCTTTCTTTTCCAACACTGCCTCGCCCTGGCAACCAAATCAAACCACCTCCACCCTCCTCCCTGGGAGCCTCCCTGGACAGCAAATAGTGCTTCACTGAGTCCCCTTGAAGGACAAGGGAGGAGAGGACAGACCAGAAGCCAGGAGCTCCCCAGCAGCCCTGGGATCCTGGACGGAGGGCTCGGGCTGATGGATTCCTGAGGATAGAGTCTCCTCGGAAACAAGAGGCTTGTTTGACAAATGGGCCAGGCTGGGCTCCGAGGGGCCCAAGGGGAGCTGTGTCCCCTGAGACCAGCCTGGGGGAGGAGGTGACACAGATGGATCCCAAGGATCCAGCGGGGTCCAGCCCCCACCCACCCAAAGAGCCCCCTCCACTGCCCGTCTGGGACCAGCAGGAGGAAGCCTCTGTGCACGGGAGTTTCACTCAATAGTCTGTAGGCTGAAACATTACTTTTATATTAAAAAATAAAAAACCACAGATGTACTATATGGTAGAATGCAGAAATCACAGGAATGTTTAAAACATAAGGAGGCTTCAAAGTCACATCAAAGAAACGTCTGACTTTGGCCTTGGATTCAGCTCCTGACCTTCCTGCTGGCTTTGGGCGTCACTTATCCTATCTGAGTTCTTCTTCCTTGAAATAAGAATAATGCCTCTTTGTGTGTGTAAAGCAGGAAAACATTTTATGTCATGTCCCCATACACACACATATATGTGGTAGTGCAAATCTCTGATCTGCAGCCATAATCTCCAAATCACTGAAAACCACACAGTTTTTGGTAACTCACTTGGGCTGTAATCTTGCTTTGTCCTGACTTGACTCTGTTTATAGTCATGACATTATTGATCCCATTTAATGTGAATATTCCTTTGTTTCACTGTTGAAACACAAATGCGCTTGTCTCCATGGTGCTGCGCTGACTCTGCTGGAAGTGCTAAGTAATACACATATGTGCTCTGTATTCTCTTCTAAAAGGTTAAAAATTCTGAATTCCTACACATATCTAGATCCCAGGAATCAGATAATTAGTTCTGGCAGCTGGAAGTCCAAGATCAAGGTGCTGGCAGGTTGGTTTCTGGTGAGGACTGTCTTCCTGGCACATAGATGGCTGCCATCTTGCTCTGTGCTCACCTGGCTTTTCCTCTGTGTGTGCATAGAGGGAGGGAGAGCTCTCTGCTGTCTCTTCCTCTTCTTGTAAGGACACTACTCATATCAGATTAGGGCCCCACATTTATGACTGCATTTTATCTTAACCACCTCCTTCAAGGCCCTATCTTCAATTACAGTCACATTGCGGGGGGGATCAGGTCTTCAACACAGGAATTTTAGTAGGATGCAGTTCAGTCCATAACACCAGGTGACTCTATCAAAAATACCCCAGGTGACAGCTGTTCGGGAACATTAACATTTAATGCCTTAATACTCAATATTGTTTATACTCTAGAACAATTTCTTTTAATCTTTTTCTTTTTTCTTTCCATCTAGAGAGTGAAAGCTCTGTTGAGGACATGACTGAGTCTTTCCAGAACAGAGTGAGCAGAGAGGGACTGCAGCGCCTGCAGCTGACTGATGAGGAGGCCTGGAAGAGACTGGTGGCTGGGGGTGGTTTGTCAAGGTGACCTCCATGGGGTGTCCCAGGAATGTCAGCCAGATCTCCCCCAGGGCTAGTTTCCTCCTAGCAGGCACACCTCCTCCAGGCAGTCTCCTGTGGTTGGGGTTGATCATGTCCCGTCTCAACAATCCGTGAGCAGTAGTTCCTCCATGTCGTTAGCTGACAGTCAATGGCTTCGGGTTGAGAAGAGATGAAACCTGCAGGGGGCAGGTTATGTGACCTTGGAGAAGTTACTTAAATACTCTCTGCCTTGGTTTCTCCATCTGTTCCAATTTATTGTGAAGAAAATAAGACAATGCATGTAAAGGGCCAGCATAATGGCTGACACACAGTAGGTACTCAATTAACGTTAACTTTTAGAAAGATTGCTGGGAGGAGATGGGGCCAAGGGGCTTCTTCCTGGAGATGAGAGCCAAGCAGGACTTCATTTGGGCAAGTCAGAAAAATCCTGACACAATGAGTTTGTCTCCCTGGGGCGTCTGGCTAGAGCCCTTTCTCTCTCTGTCTAAGGAACTGTGCAAACACATCAGGATCCTGCTGGCTCATAGGCGGGGAGGCTGCAGTGCAGCTGGACAGAGTTGGGCTGGATCCTGACTCTGCTCAGCTCTGGGGCTCTGGGCTCATGTCTTGGAGTCTCTGATTTGTCATCTGTTCAATGGGACTAGCAGTTCAATCTGATGGGATTGTGTTGAAGGCCTTAGAGTGAACTGCAGGGTCAAAGGCAGGGTCCGAGTGCAATTATCTTGTCCAAAGGCTCAGGGTGGCCTGGACCAGGGTCTGAGCCGGGGGTCAGCATGGAACCAGGTGGGTCCAGGTTGAGGACTAGTAGAAGGCTTAGGCATCGAGGCGGGACTGCAGTGTGGTGAGTGATGCTCTTAGGGCACAAACTTTAGGAGGCTGTGGACGTACTGGAGGTCCCGTGAGTGGGAGAGGGGACATTTCTTCTCTCCCTGATGTGATCCCCTCGCTGCTGGGCACAGAGGGCCCTGGGGGATTATTTCCTCCATGCCCTACCTGGGAGCTGGAAGGTTCTTGACTGCCATTTAGGACTCCCTTTGGGACCCCAGAGAAGCCCCTGACTAGCAGAAAGACCGTGGGGCTTAGTGAGAACTCCCAACATCACAATGGGTGGCTGGCAATTTTGTGTGACTGGGGGACTCTGAGGAGGCTCACAAGTCCCCACCAAAGAGGAAAGTATTTCCTCCACTAGCCTGTCCCAGTGCAGGTCTCTTCAGTCTTAGAGAGTCATCCAGATGGTTCTTAAAGTCTCCTGAGTCTCTTAGAGGTTCTGTAAAGTGGCACATGGCCTTGGTGCGCATGCATGTGAAGCTGGCACCAGCCTAGGTGTGAGGTAGTCTGGTGACACCTGAGAGGTCAGGGGTGCTGGACGGTGGGTCAGGAGTCAGGCAAGTGGGCTGGAGAGTCTGAGGGGAAGCAGGGTTACCAGCAGATGTCCTGCTTCCCACTCAGCTGGGGCAGTGGCTGAACCCAGTGACCTTCAGCTGGGAAGGTCAAAGGGCATCAGGCTTGGAGGAGAACAGATGCCAGGCAAGATGATCAGCAAGGTCCCTTCTAGCCCCGAGTTTCTGGGTTTTTAAAAAATCTAAGTACACAGAGTTAGTCAAACTGCAAAGTCTGAAGGCAGAGTCCTCATGACCACCCTTACTTTGGACACCAACTGCAAATTTGGGGGTTCCCAAACCACCCTCAGATTCCATAATTCCCTAGAAGGACTCACAGAGCTCACTGAAAACTTTATGCTCCCATTACACTTTATTACAGGGAAGTGACATAGGGTATAATCAGCCAAAGGGAGAGACGCATAACGCAGAGACTGGGAGGGTTTCAAACGTGAAGCTTCTGTGTCCTCAGGATGCATGACTCTCCTGTGTTCACTGTGTGACAGTGCACATGGAGCATTGCCACCCAGGGAGGCTCCCCATGTTAAGTAAAAAACATTATCCTGACACTTGTTAAAATGGTAAGGAAGACTTCAGACTGTTGCAATGGATGTCAAGACTATCACAATAAAGGAGAAACTGGGCTCAACTCTGAATTCAGCAGAGACAGCTGGGCCTTTACAGCAAATGAGCAGAATGAGTGGGTTGGTGGATGGAAAATTCCTAAGAGGAGACAGCGAGGGTAGGGAGATTCTTGCTAGAGGCAGGTCAAAGACTTATCCATCAAAGAAAAGGGGTGAGGAACGTGATCAGATCTCAAGGGTGATCAGATATCAAGAGTGGAGAGATTCTCACTAAACTGACTTAGCAGAACTCTTGCTAAGCCTGAGTGATACAGCCTGGCAAGGACAGGACATGGAAGGCCAAGGTCAAAGCAGAGAAAGGGCTCAGAGAAAGGGCTCATGACTAAAGTTATGTCATGAAGAGTCTTTGTTGACCTGAGCCTCAGTGTACAGAGTTTTTATTGGGACTCAATCACTTGCTGCCTACATAGCTGACCTGTAGTCTCCAGTCCCTCCTGGAGGTCAAACTAATGCCTTTAACGTCCAGTTCCTCCAGAGGTCAGAACCACATGACCCAAAGCCCCATCATGCATCACTTTGTCAGAATGTCCAGCAGCCAAAGACCCAGGCAAACGAAGATTCTCCTATCAGTGAGAACATTCCAGGGGCCAGAGATCACTTCGCAGTGGCCAAGGACAAAGGGCAAACCTCTTTGTGGGTGAGGTTAATTCTTCACTACACACTAAGAGTCTTTGAACGAAGTTTCCTCTGCTCCAATCCTACTTCTCTTTGCTCATCTATGGAGTTCCCACTCTACAAACACTTTGGTAGTGATGGTGTTGACATGAGTGACAAGTCTTCTCTATCACATACTTAGTACTTGAGAGCATCTTAACATGACTTGTACTTACTTATTCCCTGATCGAATAAATACTATGGAACACCTACAATGTACAAAACATGTATTTAATGCTGAAAGAAAAATTCTCTACATTTGTAAAATTCTTTTCCATTTGATTTATAGTAAAAGCTCTGTGATTTATGCAGGAGAGATCTTATCAAGCCCACTTTACAGAGAAGCAAACTGCCTTTCTTGATCACTTGACCTTCATTGTTACAGGGATGAGGCAGACACACTACACAAATGTCTGAAGAATCTGAACATAGACCAACTGAATAGGGAGAAGTTTTTGAATGAGTTTCCTCAGGTGAAACAGGAGATTGAGAAGCGCATAAGACAGCTCCCCGCGCTTGCTGACAAGATTAACAAGATACACAGGGACTGCACCATCTCCAACGTCGTGGCCAAATCTGCTGGCACTGTGTCTGGCATCCTGAGCATCCTTGGCCTGGCTCTGGCACCCGTGACAGCAGGGGCCAGTCTGGCACTCTCAGCAACTGGGATGGGGCTGGGAGCAGCAGCTGGTGTGGTCAGTATGTCCAGCAGCATCGTGGACTACTCAAGCAAGTTGTCAGCAAAATTCAAAGCCAGTCAACAGGTGTCAACTGACATCAACAAAGGGGAGATAGTCAAGGAAACTCTAGATCACATCACACCCCATGTTGCCTCCTCAAGAAAGAATTTTACCCAAGTCCTGAAAATAATTAGGGAGGACATCGATGCAATGAAGGTAACCAAGGGCAAACCTCAGGTAGCAGCCCCTGCCAAATGCTTCATGACCATTACGAGAATCTCAGCCCAAAGCTGCAGGCTGATGAGGAAAGTTCTTGGACGTACCACTCTGGCAATGACCAAAGGAGTCCGGATCGTGGGTGGGGCCACTGCCGGTGTCTTCCTTCTGTGGGATGTGGCCAGCCTTGTGATGGAGTCAAAGCATTTGCATGAAGGGGCAAAGGCAGAGTCAGCTGAAGAGCTGAGGCAGCAGGCTGAGGACCTGGAGAGGATTTTGGAGAATCTCACCGAGATCCATGAGATGCTGCAGGGCCTCGCTCTGTGACCCCCAGAGTCGTGCATGTAGCCCTACATTTTCATTATCAACAGTTCTTTATCTCTCAACAGGTTCATCTTTGTTAGGCAGTGATATCTTGATGATGACAATGATGATGATTGTGGTGATGATGATGGCAGCCATAGTGGTGATTTTGATGGTGGTGGTGATGATGATGGCTGCCGTGGTCATGATGATAGCAGAGTAGGTGGACCATTTGGCAAATTACTGGTGCTCTTTGGAGTGAATGTGCACTAAGAGATCAATGAAGTTCCAGTGAAACTGCAAATGCTGCGTTGGAACTGTGGATGATTTGAAAAAGAAAATAAAGGTGAAACCAGATGTGGCAGGTCACGGAAACTTGCAGTGTGTCGAGGAGATCAACCAGCTTGGAATCCAGAGACACAGCCTCTCTGAGCCTCAGTTTTCTCATCAGTTGGGGCGGTGGTGCTGGACAAGATATATTGCAGGTCTGTCTGGCTCTCCCCACCTTGTGTTCTATAAAGATGGACTGATATACTGAGTCTTTGCTGTGTTGAATGACAGGCTCATCTGGGCTTCACGTGCTTGACTTCCCTTCCACATAAGCCTATTTTCCGTGATCTCAGAGAGCAAGTCCTCCATTTCTCCTCCTGCTTGTTCACTGGGCTCTGGCTCTCCCATCTGGTCCTTTCCCTCAGACTTCGACACCCCATAGGCCCCACTGGAACACCTGTGGTCTGCTTGTGCACATCTGGCTTGGGCTGAGAACAGGCACGTTCCTTACCCAGTGGCGAGGAGCCAGGATTGACCTGTGGCACGTGAAGCTGATTAGGATAACAAGGACATGTGTGCAGCTGTGAGAGAGGATCAGTGATAAATAGAGGGACAGAGAAAGACAGCCAGCTAGCAAACAGCCTCGCCCAAGCTACCCTCACATTTCACCTGGACTCCTGCAAGAGCTTCAGAATGGTCTTCTTGTGTTGACTCTTGTGGCTCTGCCCCTGTCCCCCGTTCCCACCCATTCTCCATGCTGGCCCAGAATGACCCTTCAGAATATAGATCTTATCAAGCACCTGCTTCCGACTCTTCAATGGCTCCCCATTACTATTAGCACAAAAGCCTAAAGCCTCCACTCAGCCTAAAGTAGACTTGGGTCCCCTGAAGGCAGAGCCGGAGGAAAGGCTCTCTCGCAGAGGGTTTCTTTGGGGGGTGATCCCCAGGAGCGAGATTGAAGGACTAGGGCAAGGGAAACAGAGAAGGAGGGAAAATCAGTACAAAGTCATTCTTGACATGGTCACCCTTGTGGGCAAGAGAGTCTGCTAGGACCTTCTGAGGAGCCTTCCTGGAATGGCCTCAGAATCATCTCTCCAGGGAGGAGGGAGGGAAGCATTTGCCCATTGCTGCCATCCCTCAGGGGCTTGCTCCAGCGGGTGCTGATTCTCTGTATCTCCATATGTGGAGCATGTAAGTGTCAAACAGGTTCCCCTGACTGGAGCCAAGGCCAGGAAGCAAGAGACACAGGACATGCAAAATAATCCCAGAGAGTCTCCTAAATCACTCACAAACTGCATCCAGTGTCTTCTATGTCCTTTTGTACATACCACCTCACAGAAGACTTTCCTCAGTCCCTCTAACTCTCTATAAGCCAATGTTTTCCCGAGTTCTTCCACTGATTATTCCATTTCTTCCTCAAAATATCATCAAGGTCATGGCCACCCCCTTGCCTGATCAGCTGAACCATGTGTTTCACTTCTTTGTTAATTTTTCATCAGTTCTTGGATAATTCTTTTTCTTGCACAGATTTCACTTTGGCATTGAGTGTTTCCGGCACTGAGTAAGTGTGTCTTTCAATAATCCACCAGTCCTTTTCCCCCTGAACCCTGATAGTGGAATTCCATTTTCCTAAAAGTGCATTTGATGCAATTCCACTGTAGCACTTGTTGCAGTCGAGATTCCTTTGGTTATAAGCAACTGAAACTGAGTCTGGCTAACATAAGTGGATCCATTGGAAGGGAGGTGGGGAAGTTCAGAGAATGGAAAGAAGCATAAAATCTACATAAATCAGGAAATACAGGGACCAGGGAGAATCCAACTTTAGAAACTTATGATCTGCCGCTTGTGGGCCCTGGCAACAGATAGTTTAGGTGCAAACACCTGGAATCCTGGTCTCTCTGATTAAAGTTTCCAATTCCAGGAGACAGAGTAGCTTGGGTTGGGTGGCTATATTCTTGGACCAATCAGTCAGTCCAAGGGGCGAGCAAAAGGAATGGGTTACAGGGACACAAACCTTGGGGGGAGTCTCAGGTCAAGAAGCCACCTGATTTTGTGGCTACTATGTACAGTCAACCCCTTGGCTTCTAGACACATATATGCACTCTTCTCAGAAAAATAAAAATGACTCTGCTTAACCTCTTATGGATCCAGTGATCCCATATACAACAGCAAGTGCACTCATGACTTCCCCACTTGGAAACAAAAATAATCTCCACCTACTGCATCTTGAAGTCATGTCACGGAGTAGAGGACCTCGGCATGATGTCAATGTTTCTCTTGCTCCGTTGGGCTCCTCTCTCAATATTTTTGCACATTTTCGTGTATATTTATATAGATGTTCACAGGAAACAAAGAGGTATCATAGAGGCTACAACCACCATTGACCATTGCTGCCACTGATGCAAGCTTTTAACTGGTCATTCCACTCAATGTTCCTCTTCCCTTTGGGAAAATTCATTCTTGTGGAGTCTGAACCTCTCGGCGGTCCTGCCTCAGTAAGGTTGTGGAATTCTCTGTTAACCTTTGCTACTTGTTTTGGTAGTACAAGGAGGAATCCTCAGGGATCCTTGGAGTTCTACTCATATTCCTCCTGCTGTACTGTGTAGCAACAACGTGAATTTCTCTTGATCATCAAGATCAGCTACCACATCCAACCCAGCGACCTCATGCTTCTCCACACATGGAGAAGCATGAGGAATTAGATATGGCTGGTTCATGGAAGCCATTTTTGCATGCTCTGAGGGAGGTATTTCCCAATTAGGTGTTAACACTTCTAGACCAGAAGGTCGCAGAGTCATGGCTATTGAAAACAAAATATTTGAAAGTGGTTTATTATGTGTACTCATGAGAGCTATCACCCTCATCTTAACTTCTGAATTCCCAGATCCATAAATTATGGCTATGGGAGAAAATGCACTAAATATTGGGTATGGATTTAGAGCACAACATCCTATGAGGCAATATTCAACCTTTCAATGTATTTTCTCCCAGTTGAGTCCTCTTCACCCCATTTCAATGATATCTAAGCCCATGGGTTCTGGGGGCTGAGATTCATCAGGCTCCACGTCAACCTTGATGAGGGACAGTCCATATGGTGTGGTTAGACATAGCTTCTCTATCAGTCACTTTGTCACAGAGCCCATTTTGAAAGCACTAGGCTGCCTGGGGAAGGGGGAAGAATTGTTGCCACCAAACATGTCTTCACTGATTCTTAAGTCTCTCTGACAGCGGAGACCTTCTAGTGAGCATTCACGTGGGGCAGGAGTATTTTTCGGCTCTGGTCTCACTCTGAGAGCTCCATCCATAGACCTCTTCCCTAAATATCTTTGTCACCAAGCCTCCAGATTTATTCTTTCTAAAATTCTGACCTTCTAGCCAGACCCTTAGCTGTTACCCAAGAAACAATGCAGATCTGGCCTTAGGACACCTCTCCTTCCAGGCATTGTGGACTACGAGAAGTTCTCTGATGTCCTTCAGGAACACCCTTAAGAAGTGTCCCATGGCAGCCCAGTTCTGGCTGAAGCCACTGCATTAGGCGAAAAGCCCAGCAAAATTTGAGAGACACTGTGTACTGATGACATGGTTTAAACACCTGAATTTGGCCTTTCTGGACCTTTCAGTGATGTCTCTATTTAGTGTTTGCAAATTGGAGTTAGGTTTTTGTCTCCTACAATCAAAGATGTCAACATTTCAGGCCCTTGCATGTTTCACAGGGAGCTGCTGTCTTCTTCTTAGTTGGGGGGATTCCCACCATGTGGCGTCATCACATTCTCTGTATGCGGAAGCCAGAGAGACCAGTTGCTTCCTTCTCTGGCATCCAGGACTCACATCTAGGACTTAGCTTGATTTACTGACTGATTCCACATGGGATCCGGAATCTGGAGGAAGTGAAGCAAAGACCAAGGGTGCTGAGAACCATTCTCAGTGCCTGCCCAAGAGAGGAATGGTGACGGAACAGACTGCCCTGCACCAGCAGGGATAATATCTCAGGGTGGCAGAGGCAGCAACCTGACCATACTGATCCTGAACAAATGATGATTCTTTTCTCCCTGCCTTTGATACCATAGAGCTGCCTTAGATTAGTTATTTTCCAAGCCTCATCTCCAGTGTCCTACTGATTTGGGGAAAATCTGGTATTATTCCAAAAAATGTCTTTCTTTTTCCACTAAGAAACTAGAGTTGGCATCTTTGCTTGCAACCAGGAAGACTGATACATACCACAAGTCAGAGGCTGTATTTATTTCCTACTTTAAGAAGAACGTCTTAGGAATCGCAACTGCCATTGGAGTTTCAACACGAGCAGTTTTATGAGCTCCCAGCCACTGTTTTCCAAGGCACATCACTGGTTGGCACTGGCCCACTGGAGAGGTGACTAGGGTGTCATAGGAGTCACTACTCTTCCTTCCTTTGAGCCTTTGATGATGGCAGCATTCTGATAATTCCTCTGAGAATTTGGTGTGGATTTTGATTTAGGTATTTTGGTAGAAAGGTAAACCCAATGGCCTCCACTGGTTTATCTCACCTTAATAACCTCTGTCCATGGGTCTGGGTGAACAACCTGCAGCTTCCAAGAGTACCCACTCCAGGTATCCACTCAGGAACCTAGAAAATGGTGACCAGGTGAAGCCTGGGTCCCAAAGGACCAATGGCGAGGTGAATTCAAATCAGACGTTCATTTATTACTTACCCACATAAGCATCCCCTCTGACCCATTGCCATGGTTTGGGTCATTCTGGCTTATTCTGGGTTCCAGTAGTTAGTGTAACCTTGGAGCCAGTATCCAACATTCCTGGGTATGTTGTGTTTCCTTTAACTAACCCACTGTCACCTGAGGGGATGCTCCCACTCCATGGAGAACAGATAGGAGAAATGTTCACAGGTTGCATGTACGGGATATGAAAGGCCCTTTGTCAAACTCCTGGCCACCTTTTCCTTCTGGGTCTCTGGGTCTGTGCCATGACTCAGGTCTGAGAGTAGGATGACAAGCAGAGACTGTCCAGCATGGAGACCTGTGTCTGTTCTTTGCTCACCAGATTTTGGGTTTTACAAAGTAGCAGGACTGTCCATCACTTCTATTGCTGGGAACCTCTGAGTATCACACCTGAGCCCCGATAATTACTCTTCCTGTTGCCTGACATCACATCCACTCTCTTTTTTTCTTCTGGCTGTGAACTGCCTCCCTAGGGTTGACCTCTTGGGATTTCTCGCTCCTAAACAGATCAGGGTCCCAGCCCCACCTTTGAGTCTAGAGAGTTCCTAGTCATCCATTTGTTCCTCATGACAAAGAGAGGGAAGTCTCCTTGGCCCTCACAGGAAAAACAACGTAGGTGGGAAATCCATGAGAGATCAAATCTAGCCTTCCAGTTTCCTGCACACTTTGATTCCTTCTTCTTCTCCATCCCAAGTGTACCCTGTCTTTTCAGTGTCACAAATTGCTGGCCAGCATTTACTCACGGTTGACCAACCCCGGGCATAGTTAAAATCACAGCCATCTACTGGAGTAAATGATGTCAGCTGAGCATGACAGCAATGAGTATAGAATCATGTTCCAGCTTCCCGGGTGAACACCTTAGCCTCCGCACCACACATTTTCTCCAGATGTTTGGAGCTTTCATAGTGAAGCCCTTCTCTTGCTTCGGTGTCTAACTCTTTACTGTTCTGCATTTCACCCTTGGGGCCATGCTGACTTCAAATGTTGGCTGCCAACCAGAGAGTGTGGCACGGGCAGAGTGTGCCCAGTGCTCTTAGAAATGGTTTGTAATTGCACCCATGCAGGTCCCATCAGATGTCCCTATTACAATTTTCTGGATGGAACTTGTGGTGGCAGAGTAGCGACCACTCAAAGATGCCCGTGTCCTAATTCCTGGAACCTGAGAATATGTTAACTTATCTAGTAAAAGGGATCTTGCAGATGTGATTCAAGTAAGAATCTTGAGATGGAGAGGTTGTCTGGGATTATTGAGGTGCACCCAATGTAATCGCTAGGGTCCTCATAAGAGGGAAGCAAGAAGATCAGAGGGAAGGAAAGGAGGTGTGACAATAGAAGCAGAGAAAGAGATTGGAAGATGCTATGCTGCTGGCTTTGAAGATGGAAAGGGGGTCCAGGAGTCAAGGAATGCAGGTGGCTCTGCTGGAAAAGGCAAGGAAGCGCCTTCTCTCCCAGAGCCTCCAGAAGGACTACAGCCCTCTGACACTTCGATTTTAGGACTTCTGATGACCTGAACTGTGGGAGAATAAATCTGGGTTGTTTTAAGTGACTGAGTTTGTGGTCATTAGTTGGAGCGGCCATGGGAAATTAGCGTGCAACTCTTTCCCCATCACTGTCTTAATTCTCCCCGAAAAGGTCTAGTGAGGGTTGAATTCATCACTTGAATCAGAAACCTCCAGAATCCCATCTCTGAATACAGTTTTTATAGGACTGTTTTTCAGCTGAAAACATAAAAAGTTGGAATTTATTTCATGCCTTGAGGAGAACTTTCAAGATAGCAGTCAGGCGTTTGGCAGAAGCATCAGAAATGACTGTCCTAATACAGGTCCCAGCATTTCTTGTCCCGTCTACACTGGCTGACAGCAGCTGCCACCTGGAATGCTGAGGGGAGGGGCTGTACCATGGCCCTGTCCCCCCAGAAGCCAGAAAACCAGTTTCAAATATGCCACCCCTCCCAAGGGTCTGTGCACTGCAACCAAGTCTTCTGAATTTCTGTCAGGTAAGATTCTTTGATGCAAGCAAAATAATAGCAACAAAGAAAAACAAAGATAAAAGCCAATTCAAGAACAAGGACAAAAATAAATTAAAATAAAATACCTCTGGCCAGCTCAAGAATAGAGGTATTTATTGGAATGACCCAGAATGCTCCCAGACTTAAAGAAATGCGTGAGTGCGCACACACACATGGACACGCACACACACAGACAGGGCCTGGGAAGCCTCGATCTCAGCAGGAGGAGCCGTGCTTCCCCCAGGCCTCAGCTCACAACCTCCTGCCTCCGAGGGTTTTCCTCCTGGTTTTCCTATTTCCCGGGGAGAGATCCTGATTGGCTCAAAGGAGCCTTAGAGCCATCATCCACGGCTAGGAGACAGGGTGAGTAAGGGACTGTAGCAACAGTCCTGAGCATCGTCCTGAGCAGGCAGGCTCCCTAATTAGACTTTTGCAGGAGCTCCGTCCTCATCCCCGTGGGGCGTGGAGGAGCGGGAGGGTCCACCCTCTGCCCAGCTCCCTCACCAGTATTATCTCCTTATGGGAGGGACAGCTGCCCTCTGCTGGGCCAGCCCCTGAAGTGACGGGTGGCTGTGCTGTACTAGTGGGAAGGGGACTGAGCCTTAAAAGCCCCAGACTTCCTTCTCCCTTCCCGCCATGTGGATTGACAAGCAGATCAAGGCCTTGCCCTTCCCCAGCAAGGACACCAGAGAATCTCTCTTCCTTCTTTCCAGACCCCACCTGATTTCCCTCCTTCCCAGCTCCTCTCTGCTCCCATTCATCCGGTCCTGTTTCAGCTCTCTGCCAGCAATGGTGATGGGTGTGGAGGGGACCTCACTGGCCATCCGCGTCACGTGGCTGGTTGGATAAAAGGTTGTCATCTGGTTCCACCAGCTCAGCCATTGGATCCTAGGGGAAGGAGAGAAAAGCCTCACTTAGCTTCCAGGCCTGGTTTTCACTCCAGGATTAATTTCTAGAAATTTCTGCACTGGAGCTGGAAGAGAAGAATTCATCTGAGGTTTCTCTGATGTTAGTAACCTAGCCCTTAATTTCTTTCCATCTGCCTGTTGTTCTTGTGTGCCTGGTGAGGATGGAGGAGGGGCTGCCTGAAAGAATTCAAGGAACAAGCTGCACCCAGAACCCCCACATATCGGAGCACATCTTAGGCTGGGAAGATGCACACCCACGGGCTAGGATTTGGGGACCAAGAGACAATGTGGGGATTCCAGGGTCCACAGTGAAGACTGAAGACCAGGGGATGCTGGAACCACCCCTCCCCCACCCCACAGTCAACATGAGTCTGGATAGTTCCTTGTGTCGGTCTCAGCCACAGGACGGGAGACCTCAGGGACTGGTGGGATGTATCAGTGAACAGACCAGGAGGATGGGGCCCTAATCACTCAGGTGCTGTGCCATCCCACCATCCTTAAGGGAGAGAAAAATCTCGGTGGGATTATTAAAAACCCAGCAGCTAAGAAGAAAAGAAAAGGCCCATATCAAGGAATCTGGTTGCTCAGAGGATCAGGAAGGAATAAGATTGGTTTAAAAGGCAGAGTTTGGACTTGCTGTCAGAATAGGAACATTGAAAATGTCTAATCCTGGAACATCGAAGGAGGACGTGTTGATTGAGCTGAAGGAACAGGGGTTTCCTGAGAAGAAAGTTTGAGGCCTCCAAACCAGACTGGAAGGATGGAACAGGCAAAAATGGAGCCGTCCCCCTCCAGCTGCTCCTTAGCTAGGATCAGGAAGGACAGGGGAGTTGAATCGCTGCTGGTCTAGGAAGGGGCAGGGCCCAGAGAGGATGAAGGGGTCCATCCACCTCCCACTAAGGAGGAAATGACCAAAGGCACTTTCCAGAGGCTGTAGATAAGAATTTAATGAGAACCAAAGAGGGACAGGCAAGCTCTGAGCAGATTTGAGAAGTGAAATCAGAGTAGAGTATTTCAGAAGTTAATTTATGAGTTTCCTGGTGGCATGGGAAGTAAGACTGGTTGTACCTTGAGAAGCATGTACAGGAGGATGCTGGGATGGGACTCACAAGAAAATATATCAAAGAACATGGGACACATTCAAGGCGACGAGACATGGGAAGTGTGGGTGGAGTTTGGGCCAAAGTTACATGTTAGGCCGGTGGCAGAAGACCTCCCTGATGGATGCACCCCTCTCTAGGAAGTGAGGGGGCTGGATTGTTCCCGCAATGATGGCCTCTGGCAGATCCAGAACTTCCTGGCTTCCTATCTCTCAGTATGGTGGGCCCCGAAAGACAGACTCCAGAGGCACGTATCGGGAAACCAATGCCTGTAAACACAGGACAAGGAAGGAAGGTGCTCCAAGCCAGAAAACAATGTGAGCCCATCCAAGCTTGAGAAGGAGCAGGTCCCACTTAAGAAGCCAGGTAAGATATCTCTGGTGCCATGTGAAATGAGACAAGGAGCGCCTGAGGCAGACAGCCGGCTGCAGGAAGGAATGTTCCTGCTGCCATGGAAGCCACACCAGTTCCCAAGGCCTGAAAGTTCAAAGGCCCAGGACATGTGGCTTTGGGAAGGAGCAGCTCACGGGGCACATCGGTCTCCTACCCGAAGTTGCACCCGCTTTCAGTTTGCTACACCTGGAGTTTGAACTTGACGAATCTATTGTTCGAGACTTTTCTGAATTCTCCTCATGTCTGTCCAGCTTGCCACGGCCTCAGCTCCTATGAATATTTAAATGATGTCCGGTTGGGATCTCCATCTCTCCTGTAGCCGTGTCTGTCCCTAAGGCTGCAGAGCTGAAGTCTAGCAAATGACAGAAAGAGCTAGGAGAAATCGTTGTCCCCAAAAGGACCTAAGGAGGGGTCAGCACTAAAGCCAATGTGGGCAGGAGACCACGGAATGGGGGTGGAGAAATGGATCTGAAAGTCAGCCCCCTCATTCGTTCATTCATTGCATCATTCATTCATCACACACTCATTGACACCCCTCCCTTTCTGTGAGGCTAGCACTTGTGTGGTTGTGGGGATATGAAGATCACACAGGGTACTGGCCCGTCTGGAGTTCAGTGTCCAGATGGGGGACACACATGGGATCGAGGCTTCCAGCTACGGCTTCTCCGTGTTCATCCTGACCTCGTGCCTCCCTCGCCCCTTGTGCTCCAGCATCACTGAAATGCTCTTAGCTTCCCCACACCCCCTAGGATGTTCCTCCTCTGTTCCTCTACTGTGCCCTCCCCTCTGCCATCCTGCGCACCTGGCCCGCCTTTCCCTGCCTCCTCCTGCTTGTCCTTCACGACTCCCTCCACACAGAGTGACTTCCTCCCTGGACTTCCCAGGCCCCTCAGTGTGATTCTGACACTCCTCCTCTGGGCCCCCACAGTCCCGTGGGCTCCCTCTGGCGCAGCCTCAGCACAGCTTACTCTCATGGGCTGTTTCACGGGCTCCTGCTCCTGCTGCAGGGACCAGGTCTCATTCTCTGCATCCCCTGGGTGCAGGGGATGTGGCTGTGGATGCTGCTGAACCAAACGGGAATGTGTGGAACAGAAAGAGGACTGACTTGGTTTGTTTTTTATCAATAGTATTGAGGTAAAGTCTTACATACGATAAACTGCATCTAATTCAAGTGAGCAATTCAATAACTTTAACAGACGAAACGAGAAACACAATATAGACGTGGAACATGTACATAACCCCAATTCTTTCTATCTCTTTCCAGCTCCTTTCTTTCCCATCCCCAGGCATCCCTGATTAGTACTTTGTTACTATAGTGACAAATGTATATATATTTTCTATGTTTATATGGGACATATAATAAAAACATATATAAAACAAAGTTTCATATATAGAGAGTGTATAACATGTAAATACTATATATAGTGTATTTTTGAGAATTTTAGACAAATGGAAGAATGTGGTATATATAGTACATACAGTTCCCCAGCATAATGCTTCTGAGGTTCGCTCACATGGTTGTGTGTATCATTAGTCCATTTTGTTAAGTTCCTGAGTGATCTGTGTGGAGATGCCACATTTGGTTTATCCTGTTGATAGATGTTTGGGTTGTTTCTAGTACGAAGCAACGTGAACAAAACTGCTCTGTACTAGTCTTGTAGGGACATATGTTTTTGTTTTTCTTGGGTAGATGCTGGGAATGAAATGGCTTGCACAGTGTGGTGGGTGAAGACGCATCTTTTGAGAAACCGTCAAATCATTTCCCAAGTGGTTGTACGTTTCACCTTCTCTTCAGGAGTTTCTGAGAGTTCCGGATGCTCCATATCGTCACAATACCTGGAACTGTCAGTCTTTCTAATTTTAGCCTCTCCAGTGGGCGTGCAGTGGGGTCTCATTGATGTTTCAATTTGCATTTGCGTGATGATAATGATGTAGCTGTCTTTATTGGCCATTCATGTATCTTTCTTTGGGAGGTGTCTGTTTAAACCTATTGCCCACTTTAAAACTTGAGTTGTATTTTTATTATCGACTTGTAAAAATTTTTAACATAGTCTGGATACAGGTCTTCCATCAGATACATGTATTGAGAATATGTTCTCCCATCTGGAGTTGTCTTTTGCCTTTTTTTTTTTTAAGATTTTACTTTTTCCTTTTTTCTCCCCAAAGCCCCCTGGTACACAGTTGTATACTCTTGGTTGTGGGTCCTTCTAGTTGTGGCATGTGGGACGCGGCCTCAGCGTGGTTTGATGAGCAGTGCCACGTCCGCGCCCAGGATTCGAACCAACGAAACACTGGGCCGCCTGCAGCGGAGCGCGTGAACTTAACCACTCGGCCACAGGGCCAGCCCCAGTCTTTTGCCTTTTTTAATGATGTTTTTTGACAAATGGATGTTTTCAGCTTTGATAAAGTACAATTTATCAACTTTTTTCTCTTTTATGCTTCATGCTCTTTGAGTCTTATGTAAGAAATCACTGCCTACACCCAAAGTTATGATTATTTTCTTGCATATGTTCTTCTAGAAGTTTTAAATATAAGATTTTACATTTAGCTTTTTGATTTTCATTTCAAGTTAATTTTTGTGCGTGACATGAGATAAAGGCTGATGTTCATTTGTTTCGTATGAATGTCCAGTTGTTTCAGTACCACTTGTTAAAAAGTCTTCTGAGCCACCTCGGCACCCCAGTCAAAAATCAATAGCCATGTATGTTTGGGTCTACCTCTAGATTCTCTTTCCTGTCTGCTTCCTTCCTGTGTCTATCCTTTTGCCAAAACCACATCATCTGGTTTTCTAGGCTTAATAGTAAGTGTCATGATCAGGCAGTGTAAGACATCCGACTTTGTTCTTTTTAAACTCGCTCTGGCTGTTCCAGGTCATTTGCATTTCTGTCTGACTTTTAGAATCAGCTTCTCAGTTCCTACAATTTCTATAGAAAAATATCTACCGGGATTTTGTTTGGCATTGTATTGAACTTCCAGATCAATTGAAGGAAAGTTGATATTATGGCACCACTGAGTTTTCCAGTCCATGAACCTGTTATGTGTCCACGTTTATTTAGGTCTTGTTTAATTCCTTTCAGCAATGTTCTGTAATTTTCAGTGAAGAACTCTTGTATGACTTTTCTTTTCCTCCCTGAAGCCCCAGTGCATATTGTATATTCTAGTGGTAAATCCTTCTACTTCTTCTGGGTGAGCTGCCGCCACAGCATGGCTGCAGATAGACGAGTGGTGTGGTTCCACGCCCGGGAACTAAACCCCGGCCGCCAAAGCAGAGGACACTGAACTTTAATGGCTAGGCCATCAGGGCTTGCTGTCTTGCATGACTTTTGTTAAATTTATTCTGAACTAGTTATGAGTTTTGGCACCAGTATAAATGAAATTGTGTCTAATTTCACTTTCTAACTTGTTTGATGCTATTATATAAAAACACAATTTTTCAATATTAACCTTTTTAATCTTCTAATATCGCTAAATTTGCTTATTGGTTCTAGTAGTTGTTTTGTAGAGTCTTTAGGATTTTCTATGTAAATAATGTCATCTGCAAATATAGACAGATATTCTTTTTCCTTTCCAACTTTACGCCATTTATTTCTTTGACTTGCCTTATTGGAAGCGCTGGGGGTTCCAGGATCATGTGGAATAGAAGGGACTGGGTGGGCATCCCTGCCTTGTTCTAGTCTTAGGGGAAAATATCCAATATGTCATCCTCAATGATGGTATTTACTGTAGGATTGTTGTAGATGTCCTTTATCAGATTGAGGAAGTTTCCTGCTATTCCTACTTGACAGAGAATTTTTATAAGGAATAGTGAGTTGATTTTGTCAAATGCTTTTTCTTCTACTGTTAAATGGATCATGTGACTTTTGCTCCTTTATTCTTTAATATGATCAATTAAATTGATTGAGATCAATTGGTTAGTTAAACTAACCTCGCATTCCTGAGATAAACTCTACTTCAGTCGTGGTGTATGATTCTTTGTATGTATGCATGTATGTATGTATGTATGTATATTTCTGGATTCAATTTGCTAATATTTTGTTAAAGATTTTTGTGTCTATGTTGATGAAGGATATTGTGATATTTAATTTTTTAAAAAATGTCTTATTCAGGTTTTGAAATTAGGGCTATACTAATAACCATAATAGAATAATAACCCTCATAAAATGAATTGGGAATTGTTCCCTCCTACTCTGTTTTCTGAAAGAGTTTGTGTGTGATTGCTATTTCTTCTTTGAATGTTCAATAGAATTCACCAGCGAAAACATCTGGATGTGGAGTTTTCTTAGGAGAAAGTTGCCTTTTGTTTTTTTTCCAGATTTTTTTAAATTTTTCCTTTTTCTCCCCAAAGCCCCCCAGTACATAGTTGTGCATTTTTAGTTGTGGGTCCTGCTAGTTGTGGCATGTGGGATGCCACCTCAGCATGGCTTGACAAGCAGTGCCATGTCCGCACCCCGGATTTGAACTGGTGAAACCCTGGGCAGCTGAAGCAGAGCGTGCAAACGTAACCACTCGGCCACGGGGCCAGCCCCTTAGTAGAAATTTTTGATAAAGAATTCAATTCTTCTAATAAATATAGGGCTCTTAATACTCTGTATTTCGTATTATGTCAATTTGATAAGTTGTATTTTCCAATTTGTCCGTTTCATCTAAGTTGTCAAATTTGTGGGCATAAAGTTGTTCATTATATTCTCTTGTTGTTTTTTAAATATCTGTAGGATCTGTAAAGATAAACCTTCTTTCATTCTTGATATTAATAGTTTGTGTTTTCTTTCTTTTTTTTTCTGATCAGTCTGGCTAGGAGGTCATTAATTTTGCTGATCTTTTCGAAGAACTAGCTTTTGGCTTTGTTCATTTTCTCTATGGTTGGTCTATCTTCTCCTCATTGATTTCTGCTCCCATCTTCATCTTCTCCTTCCTTCTATTGCTTTGAGTTTAATTTGCTCTCTCTTTCTCTAGCTTCTTGATCTAGCTTTCTAGATTTTGATCTAGAATCATACATCATTGATTTTAGACTTTTCTTATTTTCTAATGTAAACATTTAAAGCTGTCATGTTAGTTTCTTGTTGCTTCTGTAACAAATTACCACAAACTTAATGTCTTAACACAACAGAAATTTATTCTCTTACAGGGCTGGAGGTCAGAAGTCTGAAATCAGTTTTGCTGGTTAAGGTCAAAGTGTCAGCTGGACTGCTGCTTTCTGGAGGCTCCAGCCATGAATCTGTTTCCTTGTCTTTTCCAGCTTTGGGAGGCCTCCTGCCTTCCTCGGCTTGTGACCCCTTCCTTGCACCACTCCAACCTCTTGCTTTCATCATCCTATCTCCTACTTTCTCTTCTGTAGCCAAACCTCTCTCTCCCTCCCTTATAAGGACACTTGTGATTAGACTTAGAGCCCATTCAGGTAATCCAAGATACTCTCCATCCGGGATCCTCAGCTGAACCACAGCTGCATCTATTCTGTCGTATAAGGTCATAGTCGTGGTTCCAGGAATCAGGAGATGGACATATTGGGGAGGACAATTATTCAGCCCATCATGGCTGTAAATATTCCTCTAAGCAGTGAATGCTAGTAATTTTTATATATTGTGTTTTTATTTTAATTCAGTTCGATATATGTTATTTTAAATTATCCTTGAGAATTCTTCTTTGATTTATGGATTATTTAGAAGTATATCTTTTAATTTCCAATATTTGGAATTCTCCTAGATAGCTGATTTGTATTGATTTTTTTAAGACTTTCCCAGAGCTGACATCTGTTGCCAATCTTCTTTTTTTCCCCTTCTTCTCCGCAAAGCCCTCTAGCACATAGTTGTGTGTATTCTAGTCGTAGGTCCTTCTAGCTCTGCTCTGTGGGACGCCACCTCAACTTGGTTTGCTGAGCAGTGCTAGGTCCACACCCAGGACCCAAACTGGTGAGATCCTGGGCTACTGAAGCAGAGCATGCAAACTTAACCACTCGGCCGTGGGGCCAGCCCCATGTATTCACTTTGAATATACTTCAGTTGTGGTCAGAGAGCATATTCTGCATGATTTCAATCTTTTATATTTATTGAAATTTGTTTAATGGCACGGCAAATGGCCTACTTTGGTCACTGTACCATGTGCTCTGAAAAGAATATGGATTCAGCAGCTGGTATGTGTAGGGTTGTAAAATATTAGCTAGTTCAAGAGAACTAGTAGTCTTATTCAGATTCTCTGACTTTACTAATGTTTTATTTATTGATCAATTATTAGGAAAGAATATGTTAAATTTTCCAACTATGAGTTTGGAATATTCTATTTGTATTTCTCCTTTTCTTTGTATCTACTTTTGTACCATGTATTTTGAAGTTCTTTTATAGACGCATACACATTTTTTATTACTATGGCTTGCTACTGAATGGAACTTTTCTTCACTATGAAATGTCCCTTGTTATCTTTGGTATATACTTCGTCTTGAAGTCTATTTTATCTGATGTTAAGATAGGCATCACTGCTTCCTTACGCTGTTTGCGTGGTATATATTTTTCAATCCACTTACTTTCAACCTATCTGTGTCTTTATATTTAATGTTTACATATGTTTATACAATCTTTAAATGTCTCTAAGAGACTGTAGATAGTCACGTGTTGCTTTCTCATCTATTCTGATAATCTCTGCCTTTTAATTGGAGTGTTTAGTCCATTAACATTTAGTGCATTACCATTTCCGTTCCTCTGTTCCACTTTCCTGCCTCCTTTAGGTAACTTGAATATTTTTCAGAATTCCATTTTAATTTATCTACTGACACTTTAGCCATACCTCTTTGCCTTACTTTTTTAGCGGTGCTCTAGAGATTTGCATATACATCCTTAACTTTCTACAGTTTACTTAGGGTTACCATTTTACCGCTTCATGCAAAATGTAGAAACTTGCTGCTGTCTAAGTCCATTTACCACCTCCTCTATCCTTCATGTTATTATTTTCGTATATACATATGTTGTAAAAAAGATAGTATTTTAATTTTTCCTTTAAACAGTCACATGTATTGTAAAGAAATTAAGAAAAAGCAGCCTTTTCAGATATTTACGTTTTCTGATGGTTTTCATTTGTTTCTGGAGATTGGACTGTCTTTTGTTATCATTTCTCTTGAGCTGAGGAATTTGCTTGGGCATTCCTTGTGGGACATTTCCGTAGGCAATGAACTTTTAGCTTTCCTTTATCTACAAACGTTTTTGCTTTGCTTTCCTCTTTGAAGGATATCTTTTCTGGATATAGAATTCTGGATTGACAGTATTTTCTTTCAGCCCTCGAAAGATGTTGTTCCCATGCTTTCTGGCCTCCACACTTACATGTAAGAAGCTCTCAGGTGCTTTTATCATTGTTCCTTGTATGAAATATGTTATATTCTTTAGCTGCTTTCAAGATTTTCTCTTCATCTTTGGTTTTCTGCAGTTTTACTATCATGGGCCTTGGTGGGATTGTCTTATGTTTATTGTGTTTGGGGTTCTCAGAATGTATTGCACATGTGAATTTATATCTTTCATGAAATTTGTGAAATTTTCAACCTTTCTTTCTTCACATTTGTTTTCCCCACTCCATTCTCTCTTTTTCCTTCTGGGATTCCAGTTCTCCAATTACCTGTTACCTTTGGGTCTGTTTGGGTCTGTCCCTCTGCCAAGATTCCTACTTTTCTTACAAGGATATTTCTCCTAACCTTATCAAGCATAGTTATAATAACTGGCTTTAAGTTTTCCTTTGTACATTACGACATCTGCATCATTTTAGCATTGGCCTCTGTTGATGGTCTTTCCTTTTGAGAATGTGTTACATTTTCCTTGCTCTTTCTCTGTCAAGTAATTTTTTATTATATCCTGGACATTATCAGTGTTACATTGAAGAGTTATGGGTTCTTTTATACTCCTGCAAAGATGGTTTGTTTTTCTTTTCATTGACAGACAATTAACTTGGTTAGAATTAAATTGCAAATCTGTCTTGTCTGAGAGAAGAGGCAGCTAACATCTCATTTCAGATCGCTTTTAGTCTGTTTAATGCACGTAGGTTCAGGATCAGTCAGACACTGGGGTAGAGATTATGCACAGAATTTGGAGTTTCCCTTCTGTGGCTTCCTCCCGTAACAATTTGATTGGTGTCATTAGAGACTGCCTCATCCCTAATTCTGCCTAATTACTTATTTTTCCAAATACTTCCAAATCTTGCATGTAGACTATGGTTGTGAACCCCAAAGCCTAAAATCTTCTGTCTTTGTTTTCTGGCTGTGGTCCTCTTGGGGTGATGGAGGCCTTAGGTGAAATGTTCTAAAACGCCCCATCAAGGGATTCAAAAAGACATAAAAAGTGAGCAAGATGACATCTGGTGGTAGGTCATAGCACCTGCCCTCCACATGCCAACAATGGCATTTAGAGAGAAAGAAGATGAGGTTGGGTGTCTGCTCAATGCACTTTGGGTCCTGGTAATGTGATTGTTGGACAAAAAAAGGGTTTTAGTTTCCTACTGAAGCTTTTAAATTACTGTAGTGGAAATAGGTCTAGAAAGATGGACACCAAAAAGTTACACTTCCTGTGCATTTTTTGAAAATAATTTTTGTACAGTGACCAGGTAATATTTTATTTTACTGTTTTTCAAAAAAATGCTGTCACTTACCTGGATCAGTAACTGTGGAGGAGACTATTAATCATGCCCAAATTTTCACTCTTCCCTCTTTTTCTTCAAACATTTTTTCTTATTGCAACACAATACACACATCACAAAATGGACCATCTTAACCATTTTTATCCTCCTTGTTTTTGATCACTGAAGCTCTGAGTTTTAGCTGGGCACATGGCTCCCCAGCCTCCCTCAGAGCTCCCTGTGGCCTCATTACTACATTCTGGCTAATCAGAGGTGAGGGTAATGATGTGTGCAACTTCTAGGTAATGTCCTTACAGGGAACATTCTCATGCTCCATGTCCTCCCTTGTCCTTCTTTTGGGCTGGAATGTCTGGATGAGAGCCAGCTTCCAGGTGGAGGAAAACAACTCCTGGGGAGGGCAGAGCAACAACAGACTGGACTTCTGAGTACCATGTTTTGCAACTTTGCTATTTGGTCTTGTGTGTCTATAATTACTATTTTTTTTAAGTCTATGATTCAAGAGCTGAACGGTGGTGGTGAGGAGTGGTGAGTAAAAGAAGGGAACCCACGGCCAGCTGTGTGACCTTGGGAGAACACACAGGAGGAATATAAAACAGCAGCACCAGAGATGGTGCGTTGAGAAGACTGAAAGAGAGAACACAGACAGAGATCGCTCAGTGCCCGACATAAGCAGTGAGTGCTCGGAAAACCCTGATTCTTATTTATTGAGCACCTACTGTCTACTAAGCACTATCCCTGCCTTGTCTCAATTGTCCTTTCTGTAACACTATCAGGTATTTATTCTTCTACAAGCAAGGAAACTGAGTCAGGCAACATAGACTGGGGGAGGGGAATTTACGCAGGACTGCATGACACTAAACACTCCCCCAGCTCGTGGTGGACAAGAAGACTGGAGGAAGCAGAACGTGGGTCTGCAGCGCTCTGTGACGGAAGCACCTCAGGGCTGCTCTTCCGACCCCCTGGAGGAGGGGAGCTCTTTCAGGAGCGTGTTGACACCTGGCACTGGATGCAGGCCGTTATCCTGGGTCCAGCCAGACCCAGCTCCCTATGGCCACTAGGGACTCAGGCCACCAGGCTCACTTCTTAGGACAGGCGAGATCTCGGCAACCAATTCTAGTAGTGTTCCAAGTTTTGTGACTCATCTCAAGCCAACAGACAGAATTTAGGGAAGAAAATTATATTTTTAGAATACTCAAGTGTTCTAAGGATTTCTCTTCCTCTGAGGAAATGGCATGCTCCAGAAAACAAAATTAAACAGAAATCAGAGAGACCAGCCCCACTTCCCCCCTTTTTGGGCAAATCATTTTACCACATCTGAACCCTAGTTTTCTGTTTGTGAGACAAGAATAATGATTGCTTTCATCACAGGGATGTTGTTGTGACCTCTCTGATTATGTGTATGAAAAGGCTTTGCAAAATGTAAAGGGCTCAGATGCTGTTATTTATTGATTTATTTATTTTTACAAAGATTGGGGTTTTTAAGGATTTATTTTTAAAATTTTTATTGGGATGAAATATGCCTAATGTAAAATTTACCATCTCAGCCATTTTTAAGTGTACAGTCAGTGGGGTTGAACACATTCATAATGTTGCGCAGCCCTCACCACCATCCATCTCTGTAGCTCTTTTCATCTTGGAAAACTGAAACTCTGCACCCAGTAAACACTGACTCCCTATCCCCCTCCCCCAGCCCCTGGCAGCCGCCATGCTGCCCTCTGTCTCTATGATTCCGACCACTCTAGGCATTTCATGTGAGTGGAATCATACAGTATTTGTCTTTTTTGCAGCTTGTTTATTTTGCTTAGCGTAATGTCTTCAAGGCTCATCGATGTTGTAGCATGTGTCAGGATTTTCTTCTTAGTGCAGAAGAATATTCTGTTATATGTATATCCCACATTTTTCTTCTCCATCCATCCACTGATGGATGCTGGGGTTCCTTCTACCTTTAGGCTATTGGGAATAATGCTGCTATGAACATGTACACAAACATCTCTTCGAGACTCTGCTTTCAATTCGTTGGGGTATATGCCCAGAGGTGGAATTGCCGGATCATATGGTAATTCTATATTTAATTTTTTGATGACTGTCACACTGTTTTCCGTAGTGGCTTGAGGCTGTTCTTTCTCAGGCCATACTTTATCACAATAGTGACACCTGACAAGAATCTCCTTGATGTCCTGATGGTGAGGGGCTTAAAGGATGGTGGTGACCTTGGCACATGCCCCAGAGACGTCTGCTGGTGTGGCTGTCACAACCCCCTCTTCACCGCCACCCACCACTCCTCAGCCCTCCTGTTTCGGGATCTGCTGAGTTTGAGGCTGCTCCCTTTCTGGGCTGAAGCTCGTTTGCAACACCCTTAGTATTTAGTAGAGCGCCTTTTTAATCTAATCATTAATCTACATCAATTACTTAATTACCTGTTTTAAATTGGAATCCAAACTCTGTTTACTCTGAGAATGTATCCAATTCTCTTAAACGTTATATGTATAGGTTTATTCCACTATCCGAAAGTAGAACATCCCTATGAGGTCTTTCATAACCCGAAATGGCTCACAGCGGAGTACAACCTACCTTCAGAAAGTTTGCATTATGCCACTTCATTGGATTTTCACTCTTAACACAAAAAGCAGTTACCTTACTAACGTGTGTCTTTCGTAAAACAAAGCAGCATAACGCAAACTTTCTCAAAGCGGGGCGTACCTGGATATTAAAATTAAACACATGTTTGTCTTCACTATATAAATATGAAGATTATGGGTTTGACTTTGTCATCTTTATACTTAGTTCTAAAACTTCCTGAGGTTGACAGTTGTTACTCACTCAGGGCCCAATTTTACCACCTGAGGAAGGACAATGGGATTGTCCACGGGATGATGCTGGCAGCCTGGCAATGAGTGACCGACACCATGGGCTCCCCGTCCACGTCCCATGAGGTCCCCAGGTGCTGTCTGCAGGAATGCAATTGCCCTGTGCTCGCAGTGGTAGGATGTCTGTCTCCACTAGCCACTGTGACGACTTCAGAAGTCCCCATTGTCACATGCTCAGCTTCAAGCTCCCTACCCACTCCCACTGTCCCTATACAAAGGGAAGACAACAAGGAGGTGGGGTCCATGTTCTGAAACACACAGCTTACAATGTCCAGCGTGTCTGAGCCACGCACTCCTCACAGAGGGACGGAGAGAGACTGGGCAGGGCAGGGGTAGGGTGGGGGTGGTGGTCCTGTGCCTCTGGCTGCTGGCTCTTCCAGCCTCCACCAGGTGATGCTGGTGGCATCTGCCAGACACCATCCTAAGCAAATTTCTTGTTACTTTCCTGTTGAGTTGGTGTTGCCTTCACACTGGGCTGAAACTGCTTATTGACCAAAGATTATGGCCAAGACCCTGACTCTGGAGCTGCAGTCACCCTGGTGATTTTTCTTGTGATATTGGGGGTGACAAGTTTATAGTCACTAGGTCTTAGGATCTCCAAATGGGGGGGTCAGCTCATGTCCCTGGAGACAAAAGATGTCTAATTCTCACACCGATTTGAGTCTGCAGCCCCCATCCTGTCTCTTCCACAGTCAGAATGTGCTCAACGAGTCCACGAATGTCCATCTGGGATGCGTTCTGCATTCTCAACAGAGGATCCTTACGATAACAGGGCCACAGCTCGTGTAGGTAATTAATTGAGTTCTGCATCTCACAGTGGTTTTGTCTGGCTGTCAAGCAAAGTCATGCTAGTGAAAGGAAACATCAAGAGTTAAGAATCAAAGTTACAGAAATAATGACACAAAATAACTTTAAAGACAGAGAGGTGGACAATGAAGAACTTTAAACAAGTGTCAAGGGTCAAAGTTCGAGTCTTGCCTCCTCCCCTGAGTCACTGGGTTTAATCCACAGCCTCTCCCCTCACCTCGGCTTCCTCATGTGCACAATCAGGCCACATTCCTGGCCCACTTTGCGGGGCGATTATCAGAACACACTGCAGTGTGTGTCCTCAGACCCAGCACTCTTCTGTCCTCCCTTAAAGGCTGGTGGGGACGTGGCCATGAGGCCCATGGACATTTGCCCAGGTAGAAGCAGGCCTCGATGGAAGGGTCTGGGGGGCCTCCGTGTTCCAGGCCCCCTCCCAGCCCCTTCTGCCTGGGGCAAAGCAGGAAAGTCCAACAGCAATCCAGCCGCATGACTTACCATGGGGGACCCTTCCCTCAGTTTCCTTATCTGTAAAATGGAGTTGATAACTCCTAGAGCTGAGGCGAGAATTAAATAGGAAGGGTTGGAAGGTGCCAGCACAGTGCTGGCTCACACTCTGCCCTCTGTCCATGGGGGCTGCTCTGCTCAGGAAGCGAGCAGGAACAGGACTCGCTTTCTGTTTTCAGACTTTCTGAGTGGCCGTGACACTGGCCTTCCTTTCAGAGAGAAAAAGATCTGTCATCCAGCAGAAATAGGCCAGAGTGGAAAACAGCAGCATTCTCTCAGCTCGCTCCCACGAATGTCTGCATCCGTCCAAAGGGCATTGACCACCAAGGATGGGCCTCCTCCGGCAGGCCACCGGGACCCAAATGCATTGGTGCTGTCCCTGCCATCAGGGACAAGTCTAGAGAGAGACCTGATCAAAAGGGGAGTGGGAGACACGGACACAGTAGCTGAGCAGTGGGCTTAGGCCCCTCCCCCAGGTTCCGCGGGAGAGAGCAGGGGACAGTGGACGCTGCCAGGGAGGAGGCAGGAGGGCTTCTCAGAGGAGGAAGCAGCCAGGCCTGGTGGTGTAGTGGTGAAGACTCAGTGTTCCCCACCGAGGCCCGGATTTGTTTCCGATCAGGGAACCACACCACCCATCCGTCGGTTGTCATACTGTGGCAGGTCCGTGTTGCTGTGATGGTGAAAGCTATGCCACTGGTATTTCAAATACCAGCAGGGTCCCCCATGCTGTGTAGTTTTCAGTGGAGCTTCCAGACTAGAGAGACCAGGAAGAAGCACCTGACTGCCCACTTCTGAAAGAACTGGCCATGAAACCCTCTGACTAGCAGCAGAACATTGTCTGATACAGCGCCCATGGTGAGAGGATGGAGCAAAAGGATCGGACAGTGTTCTGCTCTGCTGTCCACAGGGTTGCTGGGAGTCAGGGTCCACTTTATGGCACGAACAACAACAAAAAAGGAAGCCAGTCCTCCTGGCAGAAGGACCCACGTAAGCAAAGTCTAGAAGCCGCACGGGCATGGGGTTCAATAGCAGCAACCACAAGTACTCAGTGAGCATCTGGGGTGTGCTAAGTGGTGGTGACACAAAAGTGCATAAGGCAGGCATTCTGGGGAGTGTGTGGAAGGAGAAGGGAGGAGGGGCCTGGGAACAGGCCCACGGCTGGGGGGGAGTAATTTGCTGAGGGTCCTACAGTCTGCCATGGCATTTCCTTCCAGAAGCCTTAGGCAGGAGGGCTGAACCAAGAAGGACCTGGAATGTCAGGTCACTGGTTCTTCCTCTAAGGAGGTCGGCAAGGAGGGTGGGAATCGCCAGGGTGGTGCCGGGCAGTGTGTTTGATCAAGAGCTGCCCAGAGGAGGGACTTTCACTTTCCCTTCTGCGTCCCCAAGTATATCTGGGCCCGGAGGATGTATCTGGTTATTGCACAGACACACACCTGGCGGCTGGATCTGCACAGCTAAGAACAACTGGATCTTGTTCTCACTCAGACAGAGGAAGATTCCTTGGTAAGCTGGGGAGGGTAGGACCCCCGCCCAGCTCCCCATCCTCACAACTACTCTTTAAGAAACGGATTATTGTCACCATTTTATAGATGAGGGGAAATCTAAGCTCAGAGAGGTCAGGTCGTGGGCCCAAGGTCACAGGTTAAGCAGAGGCAGATCTTGGATTTGAACCCCGGTTCGTCTGACTGCTTCCTCCCACCTCCTGTGCCCCTGAGCAGTGGAGGGGGAGGGAAACTGCTCGAGTGGGTTCACAAAGCTCCCTGGGCTCAGCTTGGCTTCTGGACTCCCCGAGACATGAGCAGGTGACCCCAGAAAGACGGTGGGTGTCAAGTTGCTCATCCTTTGGGAAATTTGGAGGAGGCACAGGGCGTGGAGGGGGCAGGTGAGTGCGAGCCTCTGCTCCTGTGGCCTGGCCGCCCTGCGCTGCCCAGAGGGCTGCTGCTGAGGCTGATGGCGGCAGACGGCTGCTTTCGAGATGCAGGGAATCCGAGTTGTTCCACCCACCGCGTCCCTGAGTGCCTGCTCAGTGCCAGGCCCTGTGGGGAAACTGAGGCCCTGAGAGGGCAGTACCATACCCAGGGCCCCATGAAGGGAGACCCTGCAGGGAGATGGCAGGGCTTTGCTCCCTCTGCCTGGCCCTGTGCTCAGGGCTGGGGGGTGATGGCGAAGGGAGAGGCGGTCCCGTGCGCCCCGCATCAGAAAGACGGCCCAGACGCAGGGCGTGAGGGGGCACATTTCAGAACGTCTGCAGGGCTGTGATCTTAAATAAAATCCTACTGTAGACATGTGAGTGTAACTGTGGGAGTGGGAGCCTCGATCTCTGTGCTTACACAGGCAGATTCAGACCTACCTAGAAACCTTTGAAGTATTAAAATCCCATTTCCCCCTTAAATACCAGTGTCGGAAGGCCTGCGGTTGGCCTCCACCGCGCCCCCCAGGAGATGTGTGGCGCTGGGTGTCACTGCCCTGGAATGATTTGTTCATGTCTCTGACCTATTTTTTAAAAATTGCCGTCAGTCTTCCCACGTTGATTTGTAGGATCTCTTGTACATTGTGGATAGTTTCCTTTTGTCTGCTGTTAGTGTTGCAAATAGTGTTTCCTGGTTTCTCATGATATTTTGACTTAGTTTATGGAGTCTTTTGCAATTTTTAATTTTTTAAAGAAACTATTTTATTGTGGTCATATTTGTTTACAACATTGTATATGTTTCAGGATCCGTCATTATATATCAGTTTCTGTGTAGATTGCATCTAGCTCACTACCAGTAGTCCAGTTTTTATCATCTCCATACATTTGTACCCCTTTATTCCTTAAGGCCTCTCTCCATCCCCTTCCCCTCTAGGAACCACTAATCTATTCTTCTTATCCATTTGTTTCTTTATCTTCCACATGTGAGTGAAATCTTACAGTGTTTGTCTCTGTCTGGCTTATTTCCTTCAGCATAATAGCCTCAAGGTCCATCCATGTTGTCGCAAATGCCACAATTTTGGGGTTTTTTTAACGACCAAGTAGTATTCCAATGCATATTTAGATGACACATCTTCATCCATTCATCCATTGATGGGCATTTGGGTTGCTTCCATGTCTTGCCTATTGTGTACGATGCTGCAATGAAGGTAGGGATGCACAAATCTCTTTGAATTGTTGATTTCAAGTTCTTTTGTAAATACCCAGTAGTGGGATGGCTGGATCATGTGGTATTTCTATTTTTAATTTTTTGAGAAATCTCCATACTGTCTTCTGTAGTGGCCACACCAGCTTGCACTCCCACCAGCAGTGTGTGAGGGTTCCCTTCTCTCCACATCCTTTCCAACATTGTTATTTTGTTTTCTTGGTGATTAGCCATGTTAACAGGTGTCAGGTGATATCTCATTGTAGTTTTATTTGCATTTCCCTGGTAATTAGTGATGTTGAACATCTTTTCATGTCCTTATTTTCTTTGGAAAAATGTCTGTGCATATCCTCTGCCCATTTTTTGTCATGAGTTTTTTTCTCATGACTTATGTGAGTTCTTTGTATATTTTGGAAATTAATCCCTTGTTGGATATATGATTTGCAAATATTTTCTCCCAGTTGGTGGGTTGTCTTTTCATTTGTTCTTTGTTTCCTTGGCTTTCTAGAAACTTCTAGTATGATTTAGTCCCATTTGTTTATTTTTTCTTTTGTTTCCCCTGCCTGAGTAGACATGGTATTCAAAAAGATACTGCTAAGACCAGTGTCAAAGAGTGTACTGCCTATATTTTTTTCCAGGAGTTTTATGGTTTCAGGTCTTACCTTCGAGTCTTTAATCCATTTTAAGTTGATTTTTGTGTATGGTGCAAGATATTGGTCTACTTTCATTCTTTTGCATGTGGCTGTCCAGTTTTCCAACACAGTTTATTGAAGAGATTTTCCTCTCTCCCTTGGGTGTTCTTGGCTCCTTTGTCAAAGTTTACCTGTCCAAAGATGTGTGGCTTTCTTTCTGGGCTTTCAGTTCTGTTCCATTGATCTGTGTGCCTGTTTTTGTGCCAGTACCATGCTGTTTTGGTTACTATAGCTTTGTAGTATATTTTGAAGTCAGGCATTGTGATACCTCCAGCTTTGTTCTTTTTTCTTAGGATTGCTTTGGAGCAATTTTTAATTTTTAAGAGGTCCCATAGATCAAACTTTCCCTTTATGGCTTCTAGGATTTTGATTAGAAATTGTATTGTTTAGAAAAGTTTCCTTAACTCAGCATTATTATTTAACATTTCTTCCCATACATTTGCAGTTTTTCTTTCTGGTTTACGTTTAGTTCCTTTTGAGATTTATTTAGTTATTTTTTGGTAGAGTATTTCTGTTTTTCCTTCTCCTCCTCCTCCTCCTCCTCCTTCTACTCGCCTCCCCTTCCATTTCAATGCAAGACATATTTGATAGGTGCCTACCACACTTGGAAAGGAACAAGATGAATTTGTGCCTTCAAAGGAGCCTCCAAGCTGGTAAGGAAATGATCCCCTCTTCTCCTCAAAGCTCCTGGCAGCAGCTAGTGAGCCATGGTGGAAGGAGCTGGGGGCACGTCCAGACCTGGTGTGGCCCCTGGGGGAGGGGAGGCATTGGACTGTCCTGCTCAAGGCTGGGGCATTATTCAGATTTTAGCTGGGACTCATGTTTCTCTGGAATTCTCTCTTCCTGTGTCTCCTTGCATAAAAACATTAAGGCTGGAGTAAGGAGCCATGAAGAAATAAATGGAACGTCTCAGAAATCTGAGAGAACTGTTGAAAGTACGTTAAATCAGGGAGGTAATTTGCATGAAATCTGAGTCATAATGTTATTTGTTCTCTGCCATAAAAAGCTTTTCATCAACATGAACAAGAAAAACAAGTCGAATTGCTCACCTGTGAGTGAAATTGGGATTGTGCTGTGCCCTGGAGAGGCTGGTTGTTTTATGTCCACACAATGGCTCCCATACCTTAGATTTTAGCCAGGCTGTGCCTGGGAGGTGGAGGGGACCCCTGGAGACACCAGAACAGGAGGTGCAGCGAGAACAGACAGGGGCCCTGCTGGGTGCTCAGAGTCAAATGGAGGAGACAGACGGCTGAAGAACCTTAACACAAATAGAACTACAAGCAGGAAAGTGGAACATTCCAGGGGAGCCTGGAGAGGTATTGGGTGAAGCCAGCAGGAGCAGGTAGCTTTTGAGCTGGTCCTCCAAAGACAGGTAAACTTTCACCTGGTGAGGAAGTGGGGAAAGTCCTGCCAGGGGTGTTACTGAACCAGGTTCATTTTTGCCCCACCCAGAAAGTCAAACACTGAGATGATGAGATTGCAGCAGAGAGAGGGTTTAATCACAAGGCAGCCAAGTGAGGAAGCAAAAGAATGAGTCTCAAATCCACTTCCCCTAAAACAGGGACTTGGGGATATTTATAGGTTGTGGGGCAAGGTGGACTGAAATGTGAAGAGAGGTGATTGGAGGTGAGGAAAGGTGAGGTAATTGATGATCTGCACAAGCGTAGTCAGACTCCATGCCTCTTCAGAGGACCCACACTCACAAAATCGTGGCATTAGCATGATCTGAGGGTGGAGTTTGTAGCCTCTTAATCTCAAAAGGTCACTTATCAGACATGTGCTCAGGCCTAGTTGATGGGTTGGTGGTCTCTACTGCCCTGAAGTGGAAAAGAGGTTCTAATTCCTGCAAAACAGCTTAAACATCCATTACCATGGTGACCCAGGCTCCAGGGAGCTGTTATCTATAGGGACCTAGTGGGAGTCAGACAGCATATTGCCTAAACAGCACAGTTAACAATGGGTGGGTGAACAGATAAAAGCTATAATCAGTAATTGCAAAAAGTAAAAAGAACTTCAGTTCCTAGCTACTTAATCATCAATGACTAACTGTTTTCCAGTTTCAGTCCCCCCATTCTTTGGTCATTCCTCATTCTTGAGGGATTTGGCATGAAGACCTATCTAGCGTCTTCCTGCTGAATTGGGGTATAGATCTGGGTTAGAGGAATGAAACTGTTTAGCACTCATTTGGAAATATTCTCTTGTTCGTGGCTTCAGGTTGGCATTTTGCATTGTTAGAATATTTCTACCTTGCTCTGCAATTTTGGAACAACATCTAAAGGCACATTTTATAATCAAGTATCTGACCAAAAGTATAAGAAGTATAGACAACCCGAATTTTAACAGTCCCTGAAAAATAGACCTGATCACAGTGGGGCCTCCTCTAATCTCCAGGTCGGGGCAGACATTTGGTCTTAGTTCCTGATAGCCCTTTGTTTTACTGGATGTGCATCAGAGACCGGAGCAACAGCCCATACCCTGATCTTTCAGTTGTCATTGATGATGGTTATCCACATAGACTCTCTGTCTGGGGTCATCACATTGCTAAGGAACTCAGAATAGCAAAGGTATCAACTTATAGCAGCTGGGAGGGGCCATAAAATCTACAGAGCATGTCTGGTTTGGTTAATCAGAGGTCATTCAAAGTTACAATATGGTTTTTCTTCTACAATATGGCTTCCCTTATGTCATCCTCATGTTGAACTGGTATCAGGGGGAGAGAGCAGCCTGAGCAAAGGCCTTGAGGCTGGTGTGATCAGGAGCAAGGGAGCTGGGGGTCCTCGAGGTGCCTGGACCAAGGCCATGTGGAGGCCGGGAGAGTGAGGAAGGCAGGAGTTGGGAGCGGTCAGCCAGGCCCTCCTGAGTGCTCTGGGCTAAGGAGCTTGACCTGGATCCTGTCTTAGCCCCTCCTTTCCTTCCCCTGCAGCCACTTGGAGGGAGATGCTCTGGTGGGAATCTCTGTCCTGCTGCGCCTGGAGAGCTCAGGGGAGCTGACGGGCATGGGAGGGCTCCCTGTCCGGTCCGTGCATCTGGGAGGGGCGGGCTTCCTCCAGGATCCTCCCTTCTCCCAGCAACAGCCTTTCTGGGAATAGAGCAGTCAGTGGCTGGCCAAGGAGAACACCTTTGTACTAATCAGGCAGGTGGGAGC